>NW_026608842.1:0-51321 GCF_029499605.1 Hyla sarda | reverse complement strand
TCCTGTATATACCGCTCTGTCTCTCTCTCCTGTATATACCGCTCTGTCTCTCTCTCTCTCTCCTGTATATACCGCTCTCTCTCTCTCTCTCTCTCCTGTATATACCGCTCTCTCCTCCTGTATATACCGCTCTGTCTCTCTCTCTCTCCTGTATATACCGCTCTGTCTCTCTCTCTCTCTCCTGTATATACCGCTCTCTCTCCTGTATATACCGCTCTCTCTCTCTCTCTCTCCTGTATATACCGCTCTGTCTCTCTCTCTCTCTCCTGTATATACCGCTCTGTCCTCTCTCTCTCCTGTATATACCGCTCTCTCTCCTGTATATACCGCTCTCTCTCCTGTATATACCCGCTCTGTCTCTCTCTCTCTCCTGTATATACCGCTCTCTCTCCTGTATATACCGCTCTGTCTCTCTCTCTCTCCTGTATATACCGCTCTGTCTCTCTCTCTTTCTCCTGTATATACCGCTCTCTCTCCTGTATATACCGCTCTCTCTCCTGTATATACTGCTCTCTCTCTCTCTCTCCTGTATATACCGCTCTGTCTCTCTCTCTCTCTCCTGTATATACCGCTCTGTCTCTCTCTCCTGTATATACCGCTCTCTCTCCTGTATATACCGCTCTGTCTCTCTCTCTCTCTCTCCTGTATATACCGCTCTCTCTCCTGTATATACTGCTCTCTCTCCTGTATATACTGCTCTGTCTCTCTCTCTCCTGTATATACCGCTCTCTCTCCTGTATATACTGCTCTGTCTCTCTCTCTCTCTCCTGTATATACCGCTCTGTCTCTCTCTCTCTCTCCTGTATATACCGCTCTCTCTCCTGTATATACTGCTCTCTCTCTCTCTCTCTCTCCTGTATATACCGCTCTCCTGTATATACTGCTCTCTCTCTCTCTCTCTCTCTCCTGTATATACCGCTCTCCTGTATATACTGCTCTCTCTCTCTCTCTCTCTCTCTCTCCTGTATATACCGCTCTGTCTCTCTCTCTCTCCTGTATATACCGCTCTGTCTCTCTCTCCTGTATATACCGCTCTGTCTCTCTCTCTCCTGTATATACCGCTCTCTCTCCTGTATATACCGCTCTCTCTCCTGTATATACCGCTCTCTCTCCTGTATATACCGCTCTGTCTCTCTCTCCTGTATATACCGCTCTCTCTCCTGTATATACCGCTCTCTCTCCTGTATATACCGCTCTCTCTCCTGTATATACCGCTCTCTCTCCTGTATATACCGCTCTCTCTCCTGTATATACCGCTCTCTCTCCTGTATATACCG
This sequence comes from Hyla sarda, assembly GCF_029499605.1. Taxonomy (NCBI): domain Eukaryota; kingdom Metazoa; phylum Chordata; class Amphibia; order Anura; family Hylidae; genus Hyla; species Hyla sarda. The sequence continues at coordinate 50,044 of NW_026608842.1, read as the reverse complement.
CTCTCTCTCCTGTATATACCGCTCTCTCTCTCTCTCCTGTATATACCGCTCTGTCTCTCTCTCTCCTGTATATACCGCTCTCTCTCTCTCCTGTATATACCGCTCTCTCTCCTGTATATACCGCTCTCTCTCCTGTATATACCGCTCTCTCTCTCCTGTATATACCGCTCTCTCTCCTGTATATACCGCTCTCTCTCCTGTATATACCGCTCTCTCTCCTGTATATACCGCTCTCTCTCTCTCTCTCCTGTATATACCGCTCTGTCTCTCTCTCCTGTATATACTGCTCTCTCTCTCTCTCTCCTGTATATACCGCTCTGTCTCTCTCTCTCTCCTGTATATACCGCTCTGTCTCTCTCTCCTGTATATACCGCTCTCTCTCCTGTATATACCGCTCTGTCTCTCTCTCTCTCTCTCCTGTATATACCGCTCTCTCTCCTGTATATACCTGCTCTCTCTCCTGTATATACTGCTCTCTCTCTCTCTCTCCTGTATATACCGCTCTCTCTCCTGTATATACCGCTCTCTCTCTCTCTCCTGTATATACCGCTCTGTCTCTCTCTCCTGTATATACCGCTCTCTCTCTCTCTCCTGTATATACCGCTCTGTCTCTCTCTCCTGTATATACCGCTCTGTCTCTCTCTCTCTTCTCCTGTATATACCGCTCTGTCTCTCTCTCCTGTATATACCGCTCTGTCTCTCTCTCTCCTGTATATACCGCTCTGTCTCTCTCTCTCCTGTATATACCGCTCTGTCTCTCTCTCTCCTGTATATACCGCTCTGTCTCTCTCTCTCCTGTATATACCGCTCTGTCTCTCTCTCTCCTGTATATACCGCTCTCTCTCTCCTGTATATACCGCTCTCTCTCTCCTGTATATACCGCTCTCTCTCTCCTGTATATACCGCTCTGTCTCTCTCTCCTGTATATACCGCTCTGTCTCTCTCTCTCCTGTATATACCGCTCTGTCTCTCTCTCTCCTGTATATACCGCTCTCTCTCTCCTGTATATACCGCTCTCTCTCTCCTGTATATACCGCTCTCTCTCTCCTGTATATACCGCTCTGTCTCTCTCTCTCTCCTGTATATACCGCTCTGTCTCTCTCTCTCCTGTATATACCGCTCTGTCTCTCTCTCTCCTGTATATACCGCTCTGTCTCTCGCTCTCCTGTATATACCGCTCTGTCTCTCTCTCTCCTGTATATACCGCTCTCTCTCTCCTGTATATACCGCTCTCTCTCTCCTGTATATACCGCTCTGTCTGTCTCTCTCTCCTGTATATACCGCTCTCTCTCTCTCTCTCCTGTATATACCACTCTGTCTCTCTCTCTTGTATATACCGCTCTGTCTCTCTCTCTTGTATATACCGCTCTGTCTCTCTCTCCTGTATATACCGCTCTGTCTCTCTCTCCTGTATATACCGCTCTCTCTCCTGTATATACCGCTCTCTCTCCTGTATATACCGCTCTCTCTCCTGTATATACCGCTCTCTCTCCTGTATATACCGCTCTCTCTCCTGTATATACCGCTCTCTCTCCTGTATATACCACTCTCTCTCCTGTATATACCGCTCTCTCTCCTGTATATACCGCTCTCTCTCCTGTATATACCGCTCTGTCTCTCTCCTGTATATACCGCTCTCTCTCCTGTATATACCGCTCTCTCTCCTGTATATACCGCTCTCTCTCCTGTATATACCTCTCTCTCTCTCTCTCCTGTATATACCGCTCTGTCTCTCTCTCCTGTATATACCGCTCTCTCTCCTGTATATACCGCTCTCTCTCCTGTATATACCGCTCTCTCTCCTGTATATACCGCTCTCTCTCCTGTATATACCGCTCTCTCTCCTGTATATACCGCTCTCTCTCCTGTATATACCGCTCTGTCTCTCTCTCTCCTGTATATACCGCTCTGTCTCTCTCTCTCTCCTGTATATACCGCTCTGTCTCTCTCTCTCCTGTATATACCGCTCTCTCTCTCTCCTGTATATACCGCTCTCTCTCTCCTGTATATACCGCTCTCTCTCTCCTGTATATACCGCTCTCTCTCCTGTATATACCGCTCTCTCTCCTGTATATACCGCTCTCTCTCCTGTATATACCGCTCTCTCTCCTGTATATACCGCTCTGTCTCTCTCCTGTATATACCGCTCTGTCTCTCTCCTGTATATACCGCTCTCTCTCCTGTATATACCGCTCTCTCTCCTGTATATACCGCTCTGTCCTCTCTCTCCTGTATATACCGCTCTGTCTCTCTCTCCTGTATATACCGCTCTGTCTCTCTCTCTCCTGTATATACCGCTCTCTCTCTCTCCTGTATATACCGCTCTCTCTCTCTCTCCTGTATATACCGCTCTCTCTCTTGTATATACCGCTCTGTCTCTCTCTCTCTCTCTCCTGTATATACCGCTCTCTCTCTCTCCTGTATATACCGCTCTGTCTCTCTCTCTCTCTTGTATATACCGCTTTGTCTCTCTCTCCTGTATATACCACTCTCTCTCCTGTATATACCGCTCTCTCTCCTGTATATACCGCTCTCTCTCCTGTATATACCGCTCTCTCTCCTGTATATACCTCTCTCTCTCTCTCTCCTGTATATACCGCTCTGTCTCTCTCTCCTGGTATATACCTCTCTCTCTCTCTCTCCTGTATATACCGCTCCTGTCTCTCTCTCCTGTATATACCTCTCTCTCTCTCTCTCCTGTATATACCGCTCTGTCTCTCTCTCCTGTATATACCGCTCTCTCTCCTGTATATACCGCTCTCTCTCCCTGTATATACCGCTCTGTCTCTCTCTCCTGTATATACTGCTCTCTCTCTCTCTCTCCTGTATATACCGCTCTGTCTCTCTCTCTCTCCTGTATATACCGCTCTCTCTCCTGTATATAGCGCTCTCTCTCCTGTATATACCGCTCTCTCTCCTGTATATACCGCTCTGTCTCTCTCCTGTATATACCGCTCTCTCTCCTGTATATACCGCTCTCTCTCTCTCCTGTATATACCGCTCTCTCTCTCTCCTGTATATACCGCTCTCTCTCTCTCTCCTGTATATACCGCTCTCTCTCTCTCTCCTGTATATACCGCTCTCTCTCCTGTATATACTGCTCTCTCTCCTGTATATACCGCTCTCTCTCTCTCCTGTATATACCGCTCTCTCTCCTGTATATACCGCTCTCTCTCCTGTATATACCGCTCTCTCTCCTGTATATACCGCTCTCTCTCCTGTATATACCGCTCTCTCTCCTGTATATACCGCTCTCTCTCCTGTATATACCGCTCTCTCTCTCCTGTATATACCGCTCTGTCTCTCTCTCTCCTGTATATACCGCTCTCTCTCCTGTATATACCGCTCTCTCTCCTGTATATACCGCTCTCTCTCCTGTATATACCGCTCTCTCTCCTGTATATACCGCTCTGTCTCTCTCCTGTATATACCACTCTCTCTCCTGTATATACCGCTCTCTCTCTCCTGTATATACCGCTCTCTCTCCTGTATATACCGCTCTGTCTCTCTCTCCTGTATATACCGCTCTGTCTCTCCTGTATATACCGCTCTGTCTCTCCTGTATATACCGCTCTGTCTCTCTCCTGTATATACCACTCTCTCTCCTGTATATACCGCTCTCTCTCTCCTGTATATACCGCTCTCTCTCCTGTATATACCGCTCTGTCTCTCTCTCCTGTATATACCGCTCTGTCTCTCCTGTATATACCGCTCTGTCTCTCCTGTATATACCGCTCTGTCTCTCTCTCCTGTATATACCGCTCTGTCTCTCTCCTGTATATACCGCTCTCTCTCCTGTATATACCGCTCTCTCTCCTGTATATACCGCTCTCTCTCTTGTATATACCGCTCTGTCTCTCTCTCTCTCTCTCCTGTATATACCGCTCTCTCTCTCCTGTATATACCGCTCTGTCTCTCTCTCCTGTATATACCGCTTTGTCTCTCTCTCCTGTATTTACCACTCTCTCTCCTGTATATACCGCTCTCTCTCCTGTATATACCGCTCTCTCTCCTGTATATACCGCTCTCTCTCCTGTATATACCGCTTTGTCTCTCTCTCCTGTATATACCGCTTTGTCTCTCTCTCCTGTATATACCGCTCTCTCTCCTGTATATACCTCTCTCTCTCTCTCTCCTGTATATACCTCTCTCTCTCTCTCTCCTGTATATACCGCTCTGTCTCTCTCTCCTGTATATACCGCTCTCTCTCCTGTATATACCGCTCTCTCTCCTGTATATACCTCTCTCTCTCTCTCTCCTGTATATACCGCTCTGTCTCTCTCCTGTATATACCGCTCTGTCTCTCTCCTGTATATACCGCTCTCTCTCCTGTATATACCGCTCTCTCTCCTGTATATACCGCTCTCTCTCCTGTATATACCGCTCTCTCTCCTGTATATACCGCTCTCTCTCCTGTATATACCGCTCTCTCTCCTGTATATACCGCTCTCTCTCCTGTATATACCGCTCTCTCTCCTGTATATACCGCTCTGTCTCTCTCTCCTGTATATACCGCTCTGTCTCTCTCTCCTGTATATACCGCTCTGTCTCTCTCTCCTGTATATACCGCTCTCTCTCTCTCTCCTGTATATACCGCTCTGTCTCTCTCTCTCCTGTATATACTGCTCTCTCTCTCTCCTGTATATACCGCTCTCTCTCCTGTATATACCGCTCTCTCTCCTGTATATACCGCTCTGTCTCTCTCTCTCCTGTATATACCGCTTTGTCTCTCTCTCCTGTATATACCGCTCTCTCTCTCTCTCCTGTATATACCGCTCTGTCTCTCTCTCTCCTGTATATACCGCTTTGTCTCTCTCTCCTGTATATACCGCTCTCTCTCTCTCTCCTGTATATACCGCTCTGTCTCTCTCTCTCCTGTATATACCGCTCTTGTCTCTCTCTCCTGTATATACCGCTCTCTCTCTCTCTCCTGTATATACCGCTCTGTCTCTCTCTCTCTCTCCTGTATATACCGCTCTGTCTCTCTCTCTCTCTCCTGTATATACCGCTCTGTCTCTCTCTCTCTCTCCTGTATATACCGCTCTCTCTCTCTCTCTCCTGTATATACCGCTCTCTCTCTCTCTCTCCTGTATATACCGCTCTGTCTCTCTCTTTCCTGTATATACCGCTCTCTCTCTCTCTCTCCTGTATATACCGCTCTCTCTCTCTCTCCTGTATATACCGCTCTCTCTCCTGTATATACCGCTCTCTCTCCTGTATATACCGCTCTCTCTCCTGTATATACCGCTCTGTCTCTCTCTCTCTCTCCTGTATATACCGCTCTGTCTCTCTCTCTCCTGTATATACCGCTCTGTCTCTCTCTCTCCTGTATATACCGCTCTGTCTCTCTCTCTCTCCTGTATATACCGCTCTGTGTCTCTCTCCTGTATATACCGCTCTGTCTCTCTCTCTCCTGTATATACCGCTCTCTCTCTCTCTCTCCTGTATATACCGCTCTCTCTCTCTCTCTCCTGTATATACCGCTCTCTCTCTCTCTCTCTCCTGTATATACCGCTCTGTCTCTCTCTCTCTCTCCTGTATATACCGCTCTGTCTCTCTCTCTCCTGTATATACCGCTCTGTCTCTCTCTCCTGTATATACTGCTCTGTCTCTCTCTCTCTCCTGTATATACCGCTCTGTCTCTCTCTCTCTCTCCTGTATATACCGCTCTGTCTCTCTCTCTCTCCTGTATATACCGCTCTGTCTCTCTCTCTCTCCTGTATATACCGCTCTGTCTCTCTCTCCTGTATATACCGCTCTGTCTCTCTCTCCTGTATATACCGCTCTGTCTCTCTCTCCTGTATATACCGCTCTCTCTCCTGTATATACCGCTCTCTCTCCTGTATATACCGCTCTCTCTCCTGTATATACCGCTCTCTCTCCTGTATATACCGCTCTCTCTCCTGTATATACCGCTCTCTCTCCTGTATATACCGCTCTGTCTCTCTCTCTCTCTCTCTCCTGTATATACCGCTCTGTCTCTCTCTCTCCTGTATATACCGCTCTGTCTCTCTCTCTCTCCTGTATATACCGCTCTGTCTCTCTCTCTCCTGTATATACCGCTCTCTCTCTTGTATATACCGCTCTGTCTCTCTCTCCTGTATATACCGCTCTCTCTCCTGTATATACCGCTCTCTCTCCTGTATATACCGCTCTCTCTCCTGTATATACCGCTCTCTCTCCTGTATATACCGCTCTGTCTCTCTCTCCTGTATATACCGCTCTCTCTCCTGTATATACCGCTCTCTCTCCTGTATATACCGCTCTGTCTCTCTCCTGTATATACCGCTCTGTCTCTCTCCTGTATATACCGCTCTGTCTCTCTCCTGTATATACCGCTCTCTCTCCTGTATATACCGCTCTCTCTCCTGTATATACCGCTCGGTCTCTCTCCTGTATATACCGCTCTCTCTCCTGTATATACCGCTCTCTCTCCTGTATATACCGCTCTCTCTCCTGTATATACCGCTCTCTCTCCTGTATATACCGCTCTCTCTCCTGTATATACCGCTCTGTCTCTCTCTCCTGTATATACCGCTCTCTCTCCTGTATATACCGCTCTGTCTCTCTCCTGTATATACCGCTCTGTCTCTCTCCTGTATATACCGCTCTCTCTCCTGTATATACCGCTCTCTCTCCTGTATATACCGCTCTCTCTCCTGTATATACCGCTCTGTCTCTCTCTCCTGTATATACCGCTCTGTCTCTCTCCTGTATATACCGCTCTGTCTCTCTCTCTCCTGTATATACCGCTCTGTCTCTCTCTCTCCTGTATATTCCGCTCTGTCTCTCTCTCTCCTGTATATACCGCTCTGTCTCTCTCTCTCCTGTATATACCGCTCTGTCTCTCTCTCTCCTGTATATACCGCTCTGTCTCTCTCTCTCCTGTATATACCGCTCTGTCTCTCTCTCTCCTGTATATACCGCTCTCTCTCTCTCTCCTGTATATACCGCTCTGTCTCTCTCTCTCCTGTATATACTGCTCTGTCTCTCTCTCTCCTGTATATACCGCTCTGTCTCTCTCTCCTGTATATACCGCTCTGTCTCTCTCTCCTGTATATACCGCTCTGTCTCCTGTATATACCGCTCTCTCTCCTGTATATACCGCTCTCTCTCCTGTATATACCGCTCTGTCTCTCTCCTGTATATACCGCTCTCTCTCCTGTATATACCGCTCTCTCTCTCTCCTGTATATACCGCTCTCTCTCTCTCTCCTGTATATACCGCTCTCTCTCTCTCTCCTGTATATACCGCTCTCTCTCTCTCTCCTGTATATACCGCTCTCTCTCTCTCTCCTGTATATACCGCTCTCTCTCTCTCCTGTATATACCGCTCTCTCTCCTGTATATACCGCTCTCTCTCCTGTATATACCGCTCTCTCTCTCTCCTGTATATACCGCTCTCTCTCTCTCCTGTATATACCGCTCTGTCTCTCTCTCTCCTGTATATACCGCTCTGTCTCTCTCTCTCCTGTATATACCGCTCTGTCTCTCTCTCTCCTGTATATACCGCTCTCTCTCCTGTATATACCGCTCTCTCTCTCCTGTATATACCGCTCTGTCTCTCTCTCTCCTGTATATACCGGTCTGTCTCTCTCTCTCCTGTGTATACCGCTCTGTCTCTCTCTCTCTCCTGTATATACCGCTCTGTCTCTCTCTCCTGTATATACCGCTCTCTCTCTCCTGTATATACCGCTCTGTCTCTCTCTCTCCTGTATATACCGCTCTGTCTCTCTCTCTCCTGTATATACCGCTCTCTCTCTCCTGTATATACCGCTCTGTCTCTCTCTCCTGTATATACCGCTCTGTCTCTCTCTCTCTCCTGTATATACCGCTCTGTCTCTCTCTCTCCTGTATATACCGCTCTCTCTCCTGTATATACCGCTCTCTCTCCTGTATATACCGCTCTGTCTCTCTCTCTCCTGTATATACCGCTCTGTCTCTCTCTCTCCTGTATATACCGCTCTCTCTCTCCTGTATATACCGCTCTGTCTCTCTCTCTCCTGTATATACCGCTCTGTCTCTCTCTCTCCTGTATATACCGCTCTGTCTCTCTCTCTCCTGTATATACCGCTCTGTCTCTCTCTCTCCTGTATATACCGCTCTGTCTCTCTCTCTCCTGTATATACTGCTCTGTCTCTCTCCTGTATATACCGCTCTGTCTCTCTCTCTCCTGTATATACCGCTCTCTCTCTCTCCTGTATATACCGCTCTGTCTCTCTCTCTCTCCTGTATATACCGCTCTGTCTCTCTCTCCTGTATATACCGCTCTGTGTCTCTCTCCTGTATATACCGCTCTGTCTCTCTCTCTCCTGTATATACCGCTCTCTCTCTCTCTCTCCTGTATATACCGCTCTCTCTCTCTCTCCTGTATATACCGCTCTCTCTTGTATATACCGCTCTGTCTCTCTCTCTCTCCTGTATATACCGCTCTCTCTCTCTCTCCTGTATATACCGCTCTCTCTCTCTCTCTCCTGTATATACCGCTCTGTCTCTCTCTCCTGTATATACTGCTCTGTCTCTCTCTCTCTCTCTCCTGTATATACCGCTCTGTCTCTCTCTCTCTCTCCTGTATATACCGCTCTGTCTCTCTCTCTCTCTCTCCTGTATATACCGCTCTGTCTCTCTCTCTCTCCTGTATATACCGCTCTGTCTCTCTCTCCTGTATATACCGCTCTCTCTCTCTCTCCTGTATATACCGCTCTGTGTCTCTCTCCTGTATATACCGCTCTCTCTCCTGTATATACCGCTCTCTCTCCTGTATATACCGCTCTCTCTCCTGTATATACCGCTCTCTCTCCTGTATATACCGCTCTCTCTCCTGTATATACCGCTCTCTCTCCTGTATATACCGCTCTCTCTCCTGTATATACCGCTCTCTCTCCTGTATATACCGCTCTCTCTCCTGTATATACCGCTCTCTCTCCTGTATATACCGCTCTCTCTCCTGTATATACCGCTCTCTCTCCTGTATATACCGCTCTCTCTCCTGTATATACCGCTCTGTCTCTCTCCTGTATATACCGCTCTGTCTCTCTCCTGTATATACCGCTCTGTCTCTCTCCTGTATATACCGCTCTGTCTCTCTCCTGTATATACCGCTCTGTCTCTCTCCTGTATATACCGCTCTCTCTCCTGTATATACCGCTCTCTCTCCTGTATATACCGCTCTCTCTCCTGTATATACCGCTCTCTCTCCTGTATATACCGCTCTGTCTCTCTCCTGTATATACCGCTCTGTCTCTCTCCTGTATATACCGCTCTCTCTCTCTCCTGTATATACCGCTCTCTCTCCTGTATATACCGCTCTGTCTCTCTCTCCTGTATATACCGCTCTGTCTCTCTCTTGTATATACCGCTCTCTCTCTTGTATATACCGCTCTCTCTCTCTCTCTCTCTCCTGTATATACCGCTCTGTCTCTCTCTCCTGTATATACCGCTCTGTCTCTCTCCTGTATATACCGCTCTCTCTCTTGTATATACCGCTCTGTCTCTCTCTCTCTCTCTCTCCTGTATATACCGCTCTGTCTCTCTCTCCTGTATATACCGCTCTCTCTCCTGTATATACCGCTCTCTCTCCTGTATATACCGCTCTCTCTCTCTCCTGTATATACCGCTCTGTCTCTCTCTCTCCTGTATATACCGCTCTGTCTCTCTCTCCTGTATATACCACTCTGTCTCTCTCTCCTGTATATACCGCTCTCTCTCCTGTATATACCGCTCTCTCTCCTGTATATACCGCTCTCTCTCCTGTATATACCGCTCTCTCTCTCTCTCCTGTATATACCGCTCTCTCTCCTGTATATACCGCTCTCTCTCTCTCTCCTGTATATACCGCTCTCTCTCTCTCTCCTGTATATACCGCTCTCTCTCCTGTATATACTGCTCTGTCTCTCTCTCTCTCTCCTGTATATACCGCTCTGTCTCTCTCTCCTGTATATACCGCTCTCTCTCTTGTATATACCGCTCTGTCTCTCTCTCTCTCTCCTGTATATACCGCTCTGTCTCTCTCTCCTGTATATACCGCTCTGTCTCTCTCTCTCTCCTGTATATACCGCTCTCTCTCTCCTGTATATACCGCTCTGTCTCTCTCTCCTGTATATACCGCTCTGTCTCTCTCTCTCCTGTATATACTGCTCTGTCTCTCTCTCCTGTATATACCGCTCTGTCTCTCTCTCTCTCCTGTATATACCGCTCTCTCTCTCTCTCCTGTATATACCGCTCTGTCTCTCTCTCTCTCCTGTATATACCGCTCTGTGTCTCTCTCCTGTATATACCGCTCTCTCTCTCTCTCCTGTATATACCGCTCTCTCTCTCTCTCTCTCTCTCCTGTATATACCGCTCTCTCTCTCCTGTATATACCGCTCTCTCTCTCTCTCTCTCCTGTATATACCGCTCTCTCTCTCTCCTGTATATACCGCTCTGTCTCTCTCTCTCCTGTATATACCGCTCTCTCTCGCTCTCTCTCTCTCTCCTGTATATACCGCTCTCTCTCTCTCCTGTATATACCGCTCTCTCTCTTGTATATACCGCTCTGTCTCTCTCTCTCCTGTATATACCGCTCTGTCTCTCTCTCCTGTATATACCGCTCTGTCTCTCTCCTGTATATACCGCTCTCTTTCCTGTATATACTGCTCTCTCTCTCTCTCCTGTATATACCGCTCTGTCTCTCTCTCTCTCTCCTGTATATACCGCTCTGTCTCTCTCTCCTGTATATACCGCTCTGTCTCTCTCTCCTGTATATACCGCTCTCTCTCCTGTATATACCGCTCTCTCTCCTGTATATACCGCTCTGTCTCTCTCTCCTGTATATACCGCTCTGTCTCTCTCTCCTGTATATACCGCTCTCTCTCCTGTATATACCGCTCTCTCTCCTGTATATACCGCTCTCTCTCCTGTATATACCGCTCTCTCTCTCCTGTATATACCGCTCTCTCTCCTGTATATACCGCTCTGTCTCTCTCCTGTATATACCGCTCTGTCTCTCTCCTGTATATACCGCTCTCTCTCCTGTATATACCGCTCTCTCTCCTGTATATACCGCTCTCTCTCCTGTATATACCGCTCTGTCTCTCTCTCTCCTGTATATACCGCTCTGTCTCTCTCTCCTGTATATACCGCTCTGTCTCTCTCTCCTGTATATACCGCTCTGTCTCTCTCTCCTGTATATACCGCTCTGTCTCTCTCTCCTGTATATACCGCTCTGTCTCTCTTGTATATACCGCTCTGTCTCTTGTATATACCGCTCTGTCTCTCTCTCTCTCTCTCTCTCCTGTATATACCGCTCTGTCTCTCTCTCTCCTGTATATACCGCTCTGTCTCTCTCCTGTATATACCGCTCTCTCTCTTGTATATACCGCTCTGTCTCTCTCTCTCTCTCTCCTGTATATACCGCTCTGTCTCTCTCTCCTGTATATACCGCTCTCTCTCCTGTATATACCGCTCTCTCTCTCTCTCCTGTATATACCGCTCTGTCTCTCTCTCTCCTGTATATTCCGCTCTGTCTCTCTCTCTCCTGTATATTCCGCTCTGTCTCTCTCTCTCCTGTATATACCGCTCTGTCTCTCTCTCTCTCCTGTATATACCGCTCTGTCTCTCTCTCTCCTGTATATACCGCTCTCTCTCTCTCTCCTGTATATACCGCTCTCTCTCTCTCTCCTGTATATACCGCTCTGTCTCTCTCTCTCCTGTATATACCGCTCTGTCTCTCTCTCTCCTGTATATACCGCTCTGTCTCTCTCTCTCCTGTATATACCGCTCTGTCTCTCTCTCTCCTGTATATACCGCTCTGTCTCTCTCTCCTGTATATACCGCTCTGTCTCTCTCTCCTGTATATACCGCTCTCTCTCCTGTATATACCGCTCTGTCTCTCTCTCCTGTATATACCGCTCTGTCTCTCTCTCCTGTATATACCGCTCTCTCTCCTGTATATACCGCTCTCTCTCCTGTATATACCGCTCTGTCTCTCTCTCTCCTGTATATACCGCTCTGTCTCTCTCTCTCCTGTATATACCGCTCTGTCTCTCTCTCCTGTATATACCGCTCTGTCTCTCTCTCTCCTGTATATACCGCTCTGTCTCTCTCTCCTGTATATACCGCTCTGTCTCTCTCTCTCCTGTATATACCGCTCTCTCTCCTGTATATACCGCTCTCTCTCCTGTATATACCGCTCTGTCTCTCGCTCTCCTGTATATACCGCTCTGTCTCTCTCTCTCCTGTATATACCGCTCTGTCTCTCTCTCCTGTATATACCGCTCTGTCTCTCTCTCCTGTATATACCTCTCTCTCTCTCTCTCCTGTATATACCGCTCTGTCTCTCTCTCCTGTATATACCGCTCTCTCTCCTGTATATACCGCTCTCTCTCCTGTATATACCGCTCTGTCTCTCTCTCCTGTATATACCGCTCTCTCTCCTGTATATACCGCTCTCTCTCCTGTATATACCGCTCTCTCTCCTGTATATACCGCTCTCTCTCCTGTATATACCGCTCTCTCTCTCTCTCTCTCCTGTATATACCGCTCTCTCTCTCCTGTATATACCGCTCTCTCTCCTGTATATACCGCTCTGTCTCTCTCCTGTATATACCGCTCTGTCTCTCTCCTGTATATACCGCTCTGTCTCTCTCCTGTATATACCGCTCTCTCTCCTGTATATACCGCTCTCTCTCCTGTATATACCGCTCTGTCTCTCTCTCTCCTGTATATACTGCTCTGTCTCTCTCTCCTGTATATACCGCTCTGTCTCTCTCTCCTGTATATACCGCTCTCTCTCTCTCCTGTATATACCGCTCTGTCTCTCTCTCCTGTATATACCGCTCTGTCTCTCTCTCCTGTATATACCGCTCTGTCTCTCTCTCTCCTGTATATACTGCTCTGTCTCTCTCTCCTGTATATACCGCTCTGTCTCTCTCTCCTGTATATACCGCTCTCTCTCTCTCCTGTATATACCGCTCTGTCTCTCTCTCCTGTATATACCGCTCTGTCTCTCTTGTATATACCGCTCTGTCTCTTGTATATACCGCTCTCTCTCTTGTATATACCGCTCTGTCTCTCTCTCTCTCTCTCTCTCTCCTGTATATACCGCTCTGTCTCTCTCTCTCCTGTATATACCGCTCTGTCTCTCTCTCTCCTGTATATACCGCTCTGTCTCTCTCTCTCCTGTATATACCTCTCTCTCTCCTGTATATACCGCTCTGTCTCTCTCTCTCTTGTATATACCGCTCTGTCTCTCTCTCTCTCTCTCCTGTATATACCGCTCTGTCTCTCTCTCCTGTATATACCGCTCTCTCTCCTGTATATACCGCTCTCTCTCTCTCTCCTGTATATACCGCTCTGTCTCTCTCTCTCCTGTATATTCCGCTCTGTCTCTCTCTCTCCTGTATATTCCGCTCTGTCTCTCTCTCTCCTGTATATTCCGCTCTGTCTCTCTCTCTCCTGTATATTCCGCTCTGTCTCTCTCTCCTGTATATACCGCTCTGTCTCTCTCTCTCCTGTATATACCGCTCTGTCTCTCTCTCTCCTGTATATACCGCTCTCTCTCTCTCTCCTGTATATACCGCTCTGTCTCTCTCTCCTGTATATACCGCTCTGTCTCTCTCTCTCTCTCCTGTATATACCGCTCTGTCTCTCTCTCTCTTGTATATACCGCTCTGTCTCTCTCTCTCCTGTATATACCGCTCTGTCTCTCTCTCTCCTGTATATACCGCTCTGTCTCTCTCTCTCCTGTATATACCGCTCTGTCTCTCCTGTATATACCGCTCTGTCTCTCTCTCCTGTATATACCGCTCTGTCTCTCTCTCTCTCTCCTGTATATACCGCTCTGTCTCTCTCTCTCTTGTATATACCGCTCTGTCTCTCTCTCTCCTGTATATACCGCTCTGTCTCTCTCTCTCCTGTATATACCGCTCTGTCTCTCTCTCCTGTATATACCGCTCTGTCTCTCTCTCTCCTGTATATACCGCTCTCTCTCTCCTGTATATACCACTCTGTCTCTCTCTCCTGTATATACCGCTCTCTCTCCTGTATATACCGCTCTCTCTCCTGTATATACCGCTCTCTCTCCTGTATATACCGCTCTCTCTCTCTCTCCTGTATATACCGCTCTCTCTCCTGTATATACCGCTCTCTCTCCTGTATATACCGCTCTGTCTCTCTCTCTCCTGTATATACCGCTCTCTCTCTCTCCTGTATATACCGCTCTGTCTCTCTCCTGTATATACCGCTCTGTCTCTCTCTCTCCTGTATATTCCGCTCTGTCTCTCTCTCTCCTGTATATACCGCTCTGTCTCTCTCTCTCCTGTATATACCGCTCTGTCTCTCTCTCTCCTGTATATACCGCTCTGTCTCTCTCTCTCCTGTATATACCGCTCTGTCTCTCTCTCCTGTATATACCACTCTGTCTCTCTCTCTCCTGTATATACCGCTCTGTCTCTCTCTCCTGTATATACCGCTCTCTCTCCTGTATATACCGCTCTCTCTCCTGTATATACCGCTCTCTCTCCTGTATATACCGCTCTCTCTCCTGTATATACCGCTCTCTCTCTCTCTCTCTCTCCTGTATATACCGCTCTCTCTCTCCTGTATATACCGCTCTCTCTCTCTCTCCTGTATATACCGCTCTCTCTCTCCTGTATATACCGCTCTCTCTCTCTCTCCTGTATATACCGCTCTCTCTCCTGTATATACTGCTCTCTCTCCTGTATATACCGCTCTCTCTCTCTCTCCTGTATATACCGCTCTCTCTCTCTCTCCTGTATATACCGCTCTCTCTCTCTCTCCTGTATATACCGCTCTCTCTCTCTCTCCTGTATATACCGCTCTCTCTCTCTCTCCTGTATATACCGCTCTCTCTCCTGTATATACTGCTCTCTCTCCTGTATATACCGCTCTCTCTCTCTCTCCTGTATATACCGCTCTCTCTCTCTCTCCTGTATATACCGCTCTCTCTCTCTCCTGTATATACCGCTCTGTCTCTCTCTCTCCTGTATATACCGCTCTGTCTCTCTCTCTCCTGTATATACCGCTCTGTCTCTCTCTCTCCTGTATATACCGCTCTCTCTCTCCTGTATATACCGCTCTGTCTCTCTCTCTCCTGTATATACCGGTCTGTCTCTCTCTCTCCTGTATATACCGCTCTCTCTCTCCTGTATATACCGCTCTGTCTCTCTCTCTCCTGTATATACCGCTCTCTCTCTCCTGTATATACCGCTCTGTCTCTCTCTCTCCTGTATATACCGCTCTCTCTCTCCTGTATATACCGCTCTGTCTCTCTCTCTCCTGTATATACCGCTCTGTCTCTCTCTCTCCTGTATATACCGCTCTCTCTCTCCTGTATATACCGCTCTGTCTCTCTCTCTCCTGTATATACCGCTCTGTCTCTCTCTCTCCTGTATATACCGCTCTGTCTCTCTCTCTCCTGTATATACCGCTCTGTCTCTCTCTCTCCTGTATATACCGCTCTCTCTCCTGTATATACCGCTCTCTCTCTCCTGTATATACCGCTCTGTCTCTCTCTCTCCTGTATATACCGCTCTCTCTCCTGTATATACCGCTCTCTCTCCTGTATATACCGCTCTCTCTCCTGTATATACCGCTCTCTCTCCTGTATATACCGCTCTGTCTCTCTCTCTCTCTCCTGTATATACCGCTCTGTCTCTCTCTCCTGTATATACCGCTCTGTCTCTCTCTCTCCTGTATATACCGCTCTGTCTCTCTCTCTCCTGTATATACCGGTCTGTCTCTCTCTCCTGTATATACTGCTCTGTCTCTCTCTCCTGTATATACCGCTCTGTCTCTCTCTCTCCTGTATATACCGCTCTCTCTCTCTCCTGTATATACCGCTCTGTCTCTCTCTCTCTCCTGTATATACCGCTCTGTCTCTCTCTCTCTCTCCTGTATATACCGCTCTGTCTCTCTCTCTCTCCTGTATATACCGCTCTGTCTCTCTCTCTCTCCTGTATATACCGCTCTGTGTCTCTCTCCTGTATATACCGCTCTGTGTCTCTCTCCTGTATATACCGCTCTCTCTCTCTCTCTCCTGTATATACCGCTCTCTCTCTCTCTCTCTCCTGTATATACCGCTCTCTCTCTCTCTCTCCTGTATATACCGCTCTGTCTCTCTCTCTCTCTCCTGTATATACCGCTCTGTCTCTCTCTCCTGTATATACTGCTCTGTCTCTCTCTCCTGTATATACCGCTCTGTCTCTCTCTCTCCTGTATATACCGCTCTGTCTCTCTCTCTCTCCTGTATATACCGCTCTGTCTCTCTCTCTCTCCTGTATATACCGCTCTGTCTCTCTCTCTCTCCTGTATATACCGCTCTGTCTCTCTCTCCTGTATATACCGCTCTGTGTCTCTCTCCTGTATATACCGCTCTGTCTCTCTCTCCTGTATATACCGCTCTCTCTCCTGTATATACCGCTCTCTCTCCTGTATATACCGCTCTCTCTCCTGTATATACCGCTCTGTCTCTCTCTCCTGTATATACCGCTCTCTCTCCTGTATATACCGCTCTCTCTCTCTCTCCTGTATATACCGCTCTCTCTCCTGTATATACCGCTCTCTCTCCTGTATATACCGCTCTCTCTCCTGTATATACCGCTCTCTCTCCTGTATATACCGCTCTGTCTCTCTCTCTCTCTCCTGTATATACCGCTCTGTCTCTCTCTCTCTCTCCTGTATATACCGCTCTGTCTCTCTCTCTCTCTCCTGTATATACCGCTCTGTCTCTCTCTCTCTCTCCTGTATATACCGCTCTCTCTCCTGTATATACCGCTCTCTCTCCTGTATATACCGCTGTCTCTCTCTCCTGTATATACCGCTCTCTCTCTCTCTCTTGTATATACCGCTCTCTCTCCTGTATATACCGCTGTCTCTCTCCTGTATATACCGCTCTGTCTCTCTCTCTTGTATATACCGCTCTCTCTCCTGTATATACCGCTCTCTCTCCTGTATATACCGCTCTGTCTCTCTCTCCTGTATATACCGCTCTCTCTCCTGTATATACCGCTCTGTCTCTCTCTCTCCTGTATATACCGCTCTGTCTCTCTCTCCTGTATATACCGCTCTCTCTCCTGTATATACCGCTCTCTCTCCTGTATATACCGCTCTCTCTCCTGTATATACCGCTCTCTCTCCTGTATATACCGCTCTCTCTCCTGTATATACCGCTCTGTCTCTCTCTCCTGTATATACCGCTCTCTCTCCTGTATATACCGCTCTGTCTCTCTCCTGTATATACCGCTCTGTCTCTCTCCTGTATATACCGCTCTGTCTCTCTCCTGTATATACCGCTCTCTCTCCTGTATATACCGCTCTCTCTCCTGTATATACCGCTCTCTCTCCTGTATATACCGCTCGGTCTCTCTCCTGTATATACCGCTCGGTCTCTCTCCTGTATATACCGCTCTCTCTCCTGTATATACCGCTCTCTCTCCTGTATATACCGCTCTCTCTCCTGTATATACCGCTCTGTCTCTCTCTCCTGTATATACCGCTCTCTCTCCTGTATATACCGCTCTGTCTCTCTCCTGTATATACCGCTCTGTCTCTCTCTCTCCTGTATATTCCGCTCTGTCTCTCTCTCTCCTGTATATTCCGCTCTGTCTCTCTCTCTCCTGTATATACCGCTCTGTCTCTCTCTCTCCTGTATATACCGTTCTGTCTCTCTCTCTCCTGTATATACCGCTCTGTCTCTCTCTCCTGTATATACCGCTCTGTCTCTCTCTCTCCTGTATATACCGCTCTGTCTCTCTCTCTCCTGTATATACCGCTCTCTCTCCTGTATATACCGCTCTCTCTCCTGTATATACCGCTCTCTCTCCTGTATATACCGCTCTCTCTCCTGTATATACCGCTCTGTCTCTCTCTCTCTCTCCTGTATATACCGCTCTGTCTCTCTCTCCTGTATATACCGCTCTGTCTCTCTCTCTCCTGTATATACCGCTCTGTCTCTCTCTCTCCTGTATATACCGGTCTGTCTCTCTCTCCTGTATATACTGCTCTGTCTCTCTCTCCTGTATATACCGCTCTGTCTCTCTCTCTCCTGTATATACCGCTCTCTCTCTCTCCTGTATATACCGCTCTGTCTCTCTCTCTCTCCTGTATATACCGCTCTGTCTCTCTCTCTCTCTCCTGTATATACCGCTCTGTCTCTCTCTCTCTCCTGTATATACCGCTCTGTCTCTCTCTCTCTCCTGTATATACCGCTCTGTGTCTCTCTCCTGTATATACCGCTCTGTGTCTCTCTCCTGTATATACCGCTCTCTCTCTCTCTCTCCTGTATATACCGCTCTCTCTCTCTCTCTCTCCTGTATATACCGCTCTGTCTCTCTCTCTCTCTCCTGTATATACCGCTCTGTCTCTCTCTCCTGTATATACTGCTCTGTCTCTCTCTCCTGTATATACCGCTCTGTCTCTCTCTCTCCTGTATATACCGCTCTGTCTCTCTCTCTCTCCTGTATATACCGCTCTGTCTCTCTCTCTCTCCTGTATATACCGCTCTGTCTCTCTCTCTCTCCTGTATATACCGCTCTGTCTCTCTCTCCTGTATATACCGCTCTGTGTCTCTCTCCTGTATATACCGCTCTGTCTCTCTCTCCTGTATATACCGCTCTCTCTCCTGTATATACCGCTCTCTCTCCTGTATATACCGCTCTCTCTCCTGTATATACCGCTCTCTCTCCTGTATATACCGCTCTGTCTCTCTCTCTCTCTCCTGTATATACCGCTCTGTCTCTCTCTCTCTCTCCTGTATATACCGCTCTGTCTCTCTCTCTCTCTCCTGTATATACCGCTCTGTCTCTCTCTCTCTCTCCTGTATATACCGCTCTCTCTCCTGTATATACCGCTCTCTCTCCTGTATATACCGCTGTCTCTCTCTCCTGTATATACCGCTCTCTCTCTCTCTCTTGTATATACCGCTCTCTCTCCTGTATATACCGCTGTCTCTCTCCTGTATATACCGCTCTGTCCTCTCTCTCTTGTATATACCGCTCTCTCTCCTGTATATACCGCTCTCTCTCCTGTATATACCGCTCTGTCTCTCTCTCCTGTATATACCGCTCTCTCTCCTGTATATACCGCTCTGTCTCTCTCTCTCCTGTATATACCGCTCTGTCTCTCTCTCCTGTATATACCGCTCTCTCTCCTGTATATACCGCTCTCTCTCCTGTATATACCGCTCTCTCTCCTGTATATACCGCTCTCTCTCCTGTATATACCGCTCTCTCTCCTGTATATACCGCTCTCTCTCCTGTATATACCGCTCTGTCTCTCTCTCCTGTATATACCGCTCTCTCTCCTGTATATACCGCTCTGTCTCTCTCCTGTATATACCGCTCTGTCTCTCTCCTGTATATACCGCTCTGTCTCTCTCCTGTATATACCGCTCTCTCTCCTGTATATACCGCTCTCTCTCCTGTATATACCGCTCTCTCTCCTGTATATACCGCTCTGTCTCTCTCTCTCCTGTATATACCGCTCGGTCTCTCTCCTGTATATACCGCTCGGTCTCTCTCCTGTATATACCGCTCTGTCTCTCTCTCCTGTATATACCGCTCTCTCTCCTGTATATACCGCTCTCTCTCCTGTATATACCGCTCTCTCTCCTGTATATACCGCTCTGTCTCTCTCTCCTGTATATACCGCTCTCTCTCCTGTATATACCGCTCTGTCTCTCTCCTGTATATACCGCTCTGTCTCTCTCTCTCCTGTATATTCCGCTCTGTCTCTCTCTCTCCTGTATATTCCGCTCTGTCTCTCTCTCTCCTGTATATACCGCTCTGTCTCTCTCTCTCCTGTATATACCGTTCTGTCTCTCTCTCTCCTGTATATACCGCTCTGTCTCTCTCTCTCCTGTATATACCGCTCTCTCTCTCTCTCTCCTGTATATACCGCTCTGTCTCTCTCTCCTGTATATACCGCTCTGTCTCTCTCTCCTGTATATACCGCTCTGTCTCTCTCTCCTGTATATACCGCTCTCTCTCCTGTATATACCGCTCTCTCTCCTGTATATACCGCTCTCTCTCCTGTATATACCGCTCTCTCTCCTGTATATACCGCTCTCTCTCCTGTATATACCGCTCTCTCTCTCTCTCTCCTGTATATACCGCTCTCTCTCCTGTATATACCGCTCTCTCTCTCTCCTGTATATACCGCTCTCTCTCTCTCTCCTGTATATACCGCTCTCTCTCTCTCTCCTGTATATACCGCTCTCTCTCCTGTATATACTGCTCTCTCTCCTGTATATACCGCTCTCTCTCCTGTATATACCGCTCTCTCTCTCTCTCCTGTATATACCGCTCTCTCTCTCTCCTGTATATTCCGCTCTCTCTCTCTCCTGTATATACCGCTCTCTCTCTCTCCTGTATATTCCGCTCTCTCTCTCTCCTGTATATACCGCTCTGTCTCTCTCTCCTGTATATACCGCTCTGTCTCTCTCTCTCCTGTATATACCGCTCTGTCTCTCTCTCTCCTGTATATACCGCTCTGTCTCTCTCTCCTGTATATACCGCTCTGTCTCTCTCTCTCCTGTATATACCGCTCTGTCTCTCTCTCTCTCCTGTATATACCGCTCTGTCTCTCCTGTATATACCGCTCTCTCTCTCCTGTATATACCGCTCTGTCTCTCTCTCTCCTGTATATACCGGTCTGTCTCTCTCTCTCCTGTATATACCGCTCTCTCTCTCCTGTATATACCGCTCTGTCTCTCTCTCTCCTGTATATACCGCTCTCTCTCTCCTGTATATACCGCTCTGTCTCTCTCTCTCTCCTGTATATACCGCTCTGTCTCTCTCTCTCCTGTATATACCGCTCTCTCTCCTGTATATATCGCTCTCTCTCTCCTGTATATACCGCTCTCTCTCCTGTATATACCGCTCTGTCTCTCTCTCTCCTGTATATACCGCTCTGTCTCTCTCTCTCCTGTATATACCGCTCTGTCTCTCTCTCTCCTGTATATACCGCTCTCTCTCCTGTATATACCGCTCTGTCTCTCCTGTATATACCGCTCTGTCTCTCTCTCCTGTATATACCGCTCTGTCTCGCTCTCTCTCTCCTGTATATACCGCTCTGTCTCTCTCCTGTATATACCGCTCTATCTCGCTCTCTCTCTCCTGTATATACCGCTCTGTCTCTCTCCTGTATATACCGCTCTGTCTCTCTCCTGTATATACCGCTCTGTCTCTCTCCTGTATATACCGCTCTGTCTCTCTCCTGTATATACCGCTCTGTCTCTCTCCTGTATATACCGCTCTCTCTCTCTCTCTCTCCTGTATATACCGCTCTGTCTCTCTCTCTCCTGTATATACCGCTCTGTCTCTCTCTCTCCTGTATATACCGCTCTGTCTCTCCTGTATATACCGCTCTGTCTCTCTCTCTCTCCTGTATATACCGCTCTGTCTCTCTCTCCTGTATATACCGCTCTATGTCTCTCTCCTGTATATACCGCTCTGTCTCTTTCTCTCCTGTATATACCGCTCTGTCTCTCTCTCTCTTGTATATACCGCTCTGTCTCTCTCTCTCTCTCTCCTGTATATACCGCTCTGTCTCTCTCTCTCTCCTGTATATACCGCTCTCTCTCTCTCTCTCTCTCTCCTGTATATACCGCTCTCTCTCTCTCTCTCCTGTATATACCGCTCTGTCTCTCTCTCTCTCTCCTGTATATACCGCTCTGTCTCTCTCTCTCTCTCCTGTATATACCGCTCTCTCTCTCTCCTGTATATACCGCTCTGTCTCTCTCTCTCTCTCCTGTATATACCGCTCTGTCTCTCTCTCTCCTGTATATACTGCTCTGTCTCTCTCTCCTGTATATACCGCTCTGTCTCTCTCTCCTGTATATACCGCTCTCTCTCTCTCTCCTGTATATACCGCTCTGTCTCTCTCTCCTGTATATACCGCTCTGTCTCTCTCTCTCTCTCCTGTATATACCGCTCTCTCTCTCTCTCCTGTATATACCGCTCTGTCTCTCTCTCTCTCTCCTGTATATACCGCTCTGTCTCTCTCTCTCTCTCTCCTGTATATACCATTCTGTCTCTCTCTCTCTCCTGTATATACCGCTCTGTCTCTCTCTCCTGTATATACCGCTCTGTGTCTCTCTCCTGTATATACCGCTCTGTCTCTCTCTCCTGTATATACCGCTCTCTCTCCTGTATATACCGCTCTCTCTCCTGTATATACCGCTCTCTCTCCTGTATATACCGCTCTCTCTCCTGTATATACCGCTCTCTCTCCTGTATATACCGCTCTCTCTCCTGTATATACCGCTCTCTCTCCTGTATATACCGCTCTCTCTCCTGTATATACCGCTCTCTCTCCTGTATATACCGCTCTCTCTCCTGTATATACCGCTCTCTCTCCTGTATATACCGCTCTCTCTCCTGTATATACCGCTCTCTCTCCTGTATATACCGCTCTCTCTCCTGTATATACCGCTCTGTCTCTCTCCTGTATATACCGCTCTCTCTCCTGTATATACCGCTCTCTCTCCTGTATATACCGCTCTCTCTCCTGTATATACCGCTCTGTCTCTCTCTCCTGTATATACCGCTCTCTCTCTTGTATATACCGCTCTGTCTCTCTCTCTCTCTCTCTCCTGTATATACTGCTCTCTCTCTCTCTCTCTCTCTCTCCTGTATATACCGCTCTGTCTCTCTCTCCTGTATATACCGCTCTGTCTCTCTCTCTACTGTATATACCGCTCTGTCTCTCTCTCTCCTGTATATACCGCTCTGTCTCTCTCTCCTGTATATACCACTCTGTCTCTCTCTCCTGTATATACCGCTCTCTCTCCTGTATATACCGCTCTGTCTCTCTCTCTCCTGTATATACCGCTCTCTCTCCTGTATATACCGCTCTCTCTCCTGTATATACCGCTCTGTCTCTCTCCTGTATATACCGCTCTGTCTCTCTCCTGTATATACCGCTCTGTCTCTCTCCTGTATATACCGCTCTGTCTCTCTCCTGTATATACCACTCTGTCTCTCTCTCCTGTATATACCGCTCTCTCTCCTGTATATACCGCTCTGTCTCTCTCCTGTATATACCGCTCTGTCTCTCTCCTGTATATACCGCTCTGTCTCTCTCCTGTATATACCGCTCTGTCTCTCTCCTGTATATACCGCTCTCTCTCCTGTATATACCGCTCTCTCTCCTGTATATACCGCTCTGTCTCTCTCTCCTGTATATACCGCTCTCTCTCTTGTATATACCGCTCTCTCTCTTGTATATACCGCTCTGTCTCTCTCTCTCTCTCTCCTGTATATACCGCTCTCTCTCTCTCTCTCTCTCCTGTATATACCGCTCTGTCTCTCTCTCCTGTATATACCGCTCTCTCTCCTGTATATACCGCTCTCTCTCTCTCTACTGTATATACCGCTCTGTCTCTCTCTCTCCTGTATATACCGCTCTGTCTCTCTCTCCTGTATATACCGCTCTCTCTCCTGTATATACCGCTCTCTCTCTCTCCTGTATATACCGCTCTCTCTCTCTCTCCTGTATATACCGCTCTCTCTCCTGTATATACCGCTCTCTCTCTTGTATATACCGCTCTGTCTCTCTCTCTCTCTCCTGTATATACCGCTCTGTCTCTCTCTCCTGTATATACCGCTCTGTCTCTCTCTCTCTCCTGTATATACCGCTCTCTCTCTCCTGTATATACCGCTCTGTCTCTCTCTCTCCTGTATATACCGCTCTGTCTCTCTCTCTCTCCTGTATATACCGCTCTGTCTCTCTCTCCTGTATATACCGCTCTGTCTCTCTCTCCTGTATATACCGCTCTGTCTCTCTCTCTCTCCTGTATATACCGCTCTCTCTCTCTCCTGTATATACCGCTCTGTCTCTCTCTCTCCTGTATATACCGCTCTGTCTCTCTCTCTCCTGTATATACCGCTCTGTCTCTCTCTCCTGTATATACCGCTCTGTCTCTCTCTCCTGTATATACCGCTCTGTCTCTCTCTCTCTCCTGTATATACCGCTCTCTCTCTCTCTTGTATATACCGCTCTGTCTCTCTCTCTCCTGTATATACTGCTCTCTCTCTCTCTCTCCTGTATATACCGCTCTGTCTCTCTCTCTCCTGTATATACCGCTCTGTCTCTCTCTCTCCTGTATATACCGCTCTCTCTCTCTCCTGTATATACCGCTCTCTCTCTTGTATATACCGCTCTGTCTCTCTCTCTCCTGTATATACCGCTCTGTCTCTCTCTCCTGTATATACCGCTCTGTCTCTCTCCTGTATATACCGCTCTCTTTCCTGTATATACTGCTCTCTCTCTCTCTCCTGTATATACCACTCTGTCTCTCTCTCTCTCTCCTGTATATACCGCTCTCTCTCCTGTATATACCGCTCTCTCTCCTGTATATACCGCTCTCTCTCCTGTATATACCGCTCTGTCTCTCTCTCCTGTATATACCGCTCTCTCTCCTGTATATACCGCTCTCTCTCCTGTATATACCGCTCTCTCTCCTGTATATACCGCTCTCTCTCCTGTATATACCGCTCTATCTCGCTCTCTCTCTCCTGTATATACCGCTCTGTCTCTCTCCTGTATATACCGCTCTGTCTCTCTCCTGTATATACCGCTCTGTCTCTCTCCTGTATATACCGCTCCTCTCTCCTGTATATACCGCTCTCTCTCTCTCCTGTATATACCGCTCTGTCTCTCTCTCTCTCCTGTATATACCGCTCTGTCTCTCTCTCCTGTATATACCGCTCTGTCTCTCTCTCCTGTATATACCGCTCTCTCTCCTGTATACCGCTCTCTCTCCTGTATATACCGCTCTGTCTCTCTCTCCTGTATATACCGCTCTCTCTCCTGTATATACCGCTCGCTCTCTCTCTCCTGTATATACCGCTCTGTCTCTCTCTCTCCTGTATATACCGCTCTCTCTCTCTCTCCTGTATATACCGCTCTGTCTCTCTCTCTCCTGTATATACCGCTCTGTCTCTCTCTCCTGTATATACCGCTCTCTCTCCTGTATATACCGCTCTGTCTCTCTCTCCTGTATATACCGCTCTCTCTCCTGTATATACCGCTCTCTCTCTCTCTCCTGTATATACCGCTCTGTCTCTCTCTCCTGTATATTCCGCTCTGTCTCTCTCTCTCCTGTATATACCGCTCTCTCTCCTGTATATACCGCTCTCTCTCTCTCTCCTGTATATACCGCTCTGTCTCTCTCTCCTGTATATACCGCTCTCTCTCCTGTATATACCGCTCTGTCTCTCTCTCCTGTATATTCCGCTCTGTCTCTCTCTCTCCTGTATATACCGCTCTCTCTCCTGTATATACCGCTCTCTCTCCTGTATATACCGCTCTCTCTCTCTCTCCTGTATATACCGCTCTGTCTCTCTCTCCTGTATATACCGCTCTCTCTCCTGTATATACCGCTCTGTCTCTCTCTCCTGTATATTCCGCTCTGTCTCTCTCTCTCCTGTATATTCCGCTCTGTCTCTCTCTCCTGTATATACCGCTCTCTCTCTCTCCTGTATATACCGCTCTGTCTCTCTCTCTCTCCTGTATATACCGCTCTGTCTCTCTCTCTCCTGTATATACCGCTCTCTCTCCTGTATATACCGCTCTGTCTCTCTCTCTCCTGTATATACCGCTCTGTCTCTCTCTCTCCTGTATATTCCGCTCTGTCTCTCTCTCTCCTGTATATACCGCTCTGTCTCTCTCTCTCCTGTATATACCGCTCTCTCTCTCTCTCCTGTATATACCGCTCTCTCTCTCTCTCCTGTATATACCGCTCTGTCTCTCTCTCTCCTGTATATACCGCTCTGTCTCTCTCTCTCCTGTATATACCGCTCTGTCTCTCTCTCTCCTGTATATACCGCTCTGTCTCTCTCTCCTGTATATACCGCTCTGTCTCTCTCTCCTGTATATACCACTCTGTCTCTCTCTCCTGTATATACCGCTCTCTCTCCTGTATATACCGCTCTCTCTCCTGTATATACCGCTCTCTCTCCTGTATATACCGCTCTCTCTCTCTCTCCTGTATATACCGCTCTCTCTCCTGTATATACCGCTCTCTCTCCTGTATATACCGCTTTGTCTCTCTCTCCTGTATATACCGCTCTGTCTCTCTCTCTCCTGTATATACCGCTCTGTCTCTCTCTCTCCTGTATATACCGCTCTGTCTCTCTCTCTCCTGTATATACCGCTCTGTCTCTCTCTCTCCTGTATATACCGCTCTGTCTCTCTCTCTCCTGTATATACCGCTCTGTCTCTCTCTCTCCTGTATATACCGCTCTCTCTCCTGTATATACCGCTCTCTCTCCTGTATATACCGCTCTCTCTCCTGTATATACCGCTCTCTCTCTCTCTCTCTCCTGTATATACCGCTCTCTCTCTCCTGTATATACCGCTCTCTCTCTCTCCTGTATATACCGCTCTCTCTCTCTCTCCTGTATATACCGCTCTCTCTCTCTCTCTTGTATATACCGCTCTCTCTCTCTCTCCTGTATATACCGCTCTCTCTCTCTCTCCTGTATATACCGCTCTCTCTCTCTCTCCTGTATATACCGCTCTCTCTCTCCTGTATATACCGCTCTCTCTCTCTCTCTCCTGTATATACCGCTCTCTCTCCTGTATATACTGCTCTCTCTCCTGTATATACCGCTCTCTCTCTCTCTCCTGTATATACCGCTCTCTCTCTCTCTCCTGTATATACCGCTCTCTCTCTCTCCTGTATATACCGCTCTGTCTCTCTCTCTCCTGTATATACCGCTCTCTCTCTCTCCTGTATATACCGCTCTGTCTCTCTCTCTCCTGTATATACCGCTCTGTCTCTCTCTCTCCTGTATATACCGCTCTCTCTCTCCTGTATATACCGCTCTCTCTCCTGTATATACCGCTCTCTCTCTCCTGTATATACCGCTCTCTCTCCTGTATATACCGCTCTGTCTCTCTCTCTCCTGTATATACCGGTCTGTCTCTCTCTCTCCTGTATATACCGCTCTCTCTCTCCTGTATATACCGCTCTGTCTCTCTCTCTCCTGTATATACCGCTCTCTCTCTCCTGTATATACCGCTCTGTCTCTCTCTCTACTGTATATACCGCTCTGTCTCTCTCTCTCCTGTATATACCGCTCTCTCTCTCCTGTATATACCGCTCTGTCTCTCTCTCTCCTGTATATACCGCTCTCTCTCTCCTGTATATACCGCTCTGTCTCTCTCTCTCCTGTATATACCGCTCTGTCTCTCTCTCTCCTGTATATACCGCTCTGTCTCTCTCTCTCCTGTATATACCGCTCTCTCTCCTGTATATACCGCTCTCTCTCTCCTGTATATACCGCTCTGTCTCTCTCTCTCCTGTATATACCGCTCTCTCTCCTGTATATACCGCTCTCTCTCCTGTATATACCGCTCTCTCTCCTGTATATACCGCTCTCTCTCCTGTATATACCGCTCTGTCTCTCTCTCTCTCTCCTGTATATACCGCTCTGTCTCTCTCTCTCTCTCCTGTATATACCGCTCTGTCTCTCTCTCTCCTGTATATACCGCTCTGTCTCTCTCTCCTGTATATACCGCTCTGTCTCTCTCTCTCCTGTATATACCGCTCTGTCTCTCTCTCTCTCCTGTATATACTGCTCTGTCTCTCTCTCTCTCCTGTATATACCGCTCTGTGTCTCTCTCCTGTATATACCGCTCTGTGTCTCTCTCCTGTATATACCGCTCTCTCTCTCTCTCTCCTGTATATACCGCTCTCTCTCTCTCTCTCTCCTGTATATACGGCTCTCTCTCTCTCTCTCCTGTATATACCGCTCTGTCTCTCTCTCTCTCTCCTGTATATACCGCTCTGTCTCTCTCTCCTGTATATACTGCTCTGTCTCTCTCTCTCCTGTATATACCGCTCTGTCTCTCTCTCTCCTGTATATACCGCTCTGTCTCTCTCTCTCTCCTGTATATACCGCTCTGTCTCTCTCTCTCTCCTGTATATACCGCTCTGTCTCTCTCTCCTGTATATACCGCTCTGTGTCTCTCTCCTGTATATACCGCTCTCTCTCCTGTATATACCGCTCTCTCTCCTGTATATACCGCTCTCTCTCCTGTATATACCGCTCTGTCTCTCTCTCTCTCTCCTGTATATACCGCTCTGTCTCTCTCTCTCTCTCCTGTATATACCGCTCTGTCTCTCTCTCTCTCTCCTGTATATACCGCTCTGTCTCTCTCTCTCCTGTATATACCGCTCTGTCTCTCTCTCTTGTATATACCGCTCTCTCTCCTGTATATACCGCTCTCTCTCCTGTATATACCGCTCTGTCTCTCTCTCCTGTATATACCGCTCTCTCTCCTGTATATACCGCTCTCTCTCCTGTATATACCGCTCTCTCTCCTGTATATACCGCTCTCTCTCCTGTATATACCGCTCTCTCTCCTGTATATACTGCTCTCTCTCCTGTATATACCGCTCTGTCTCTCTCTCCTGTATATACCGCTCTCTCTCCTGTATATACCGCTCTGTCTCTCTCCTGTATATACCGCTCTGTCTCTCTCCTGTATATACCGCTCTGTCTCTCTCCTGTATATACCGCTCTGTCTCTCTCCTGTATATACCGCTCTGTCTCTCTCCTGTATATACCGCTCTGTCTCTCTCCTGTATATACCGCTCTCTCTCCTGTATATACCGCTCTCTCTCCTGTATATACCGCTCTCTCTCCTGTATATACCGCTCGGTCTCTCTCCTGTATATACCGCTCTCTCTCCTGTATATACCGCTCTCTCCTGTATATACCGCTCTCTCTCCTGTATATACCGCTCTCTCTCCTGTATATACCGCTCTCTCTCCTGTATATACCGCTCTGTCTCTCTCTCCTGTATATACCGCTCTCTCTCCTGTATATACCGCTCTGTCTCTCTCCTGTATATACCGCTCTGTCTCTCTCTCTCCTGTATATTCCGCTCTGTCTCTCTCTCTCCTGTATATTCCGCTCTGTCTCTCTCTCTCCTGTATATACCGCTCTGTCTCTCTCTCTCCTGTATATACCGCTCTGTCTCTCTCTCTCCTGTATATACCGCTCTGTCTCTCTCTCTCCTGTATATACCGCTCTGTCTCTCTCTCTCCTGTATATACCGCTCTGTCTCTCTCTCCTGTATATACCGCTCTGTCTCTCTCTCCTGTATATACCGCTCTCTCTCCTGTATATACCGCTCTCTCTCCTGTATATACCGCTCTCTCTCCTGTATATACCGCTCTCTCTCTCTCCTGTATATACCGCTCTCTCTCTCTCCTGTATATACCGCTCTCTCTCTCTCCTGTATATACCGCTCTCTCTCTCTCTCCTGTATATACCGCTCTCTCTCTCTCTCCTGTATATACCGCTCTCTCTCCTGTATATACTGCTCTCTCTCCTGTATATACCGCTCTCTCTCCTGTATATACCGCTCTCTCTCTCTCTCCTGTATATACCGCTCTCTCTCCTGTATATACCGCTCTGTCTCTCTCTCTCCTGTATATTCCGCTCTGTCTCTCTCTCTCCTGTATATACCGCTCTCTCTCCTGTATATACTGCTCTCTCTCCTGTATATACCGCTCTCTCTCCTGTATATACCGCTCTCTCTCTCTCTCCTGTATATACCGCTCTCTCTCCTGTATATACCGCTCTGTCTCTCTCTCTCCTGTATATACCGCTCTGTCTCTCTCTCTCCTGTATATACCGCTCTGTCTCTCTCTCTCCTGTATATACCGCTCTGTCTCTCTCTCTCCTGTATATACCGCTCTGTCTCTCTCTCTCCTGTATATACCGCTCTGTCTCTCTCTCCTGTATATACCACTCTGTCTCTCTCTCCTGTATATACCGCTCTCTCTCCTGTATATACCGCTCTCTCTCCTGTATATACCGCTCTCTCTCCTGTATATACCGCTCTCTCTCCTGTATATACCGCTCTCTCTCCTGTATATACCGCTCTCTCTCCTGTATATACCGCTCTCTCTCTCTCTCCTGTATATACCGCTCTCTCTCCTGTATATACCGCTCTCTCTCTCTCCTGTATATACCGCTCTCTCTCTCTCTCCTGTATATACCGCTCTCTCTCTCTCTCCTGTATATACCGCTCTCTCTCCTGTATATACCGCTCTCTCTCCTGTATATACTGCTCTCTCTCCTGTATATACCGCTCTCTCTCCTGTATATACCGCTCTCTCTCTCTCTCTCCTGTATATACCGCTCTCTCTCCTGTATATACCGCTCTCTCTCTCTCCTGTATATTCCGCTCTCTCTCTCTCCTGTATATACCGCTCTGTCTCTCTCTCCTGTATATACCGCTCTGTCTCTCTCTCTCCTGTATATACCGCTCTGTCTCTCTCTCTCCTGTATATACCGCTCTGTCTCTCTCTCCTGTATATACCGCTCTGTCTCTCTCTCTCCTGTATATACCGCTCTGTCTCTCTCTCTCCTGTATATACCGCTCTGTCTCTCCTGTATATACCGCTCTCTCTCTCCTGTATATACCGCTCTGTCTCTCTCTCTCCTGTATATACCGGTCTGTCTCTCTCTCTCCTGTATATACCGCTCTCTCTCTCCTGTATATACCGCTCTGTCTCTCTCTCTCCTGTATATACCGCTCTCTCTCTCTCCTGTATATACCGCTCTGTCTCTCTCTCTCTCCTGTATATACCGCTCTGTCTCTCTCTCTCTCCTGTATATACCGCTCTGTCTCTCTCTCTCCTGTATATACCGCTCTCTCTCCTGTATATATCGCTCTCTCTCTCCTGTATATACCGCTCTGTCTCTCTCTCTCCGGTATATACCGCTCTGTCTCTCTCTCTCCTGTATATACCGCTCTGTCTCTCTCTCTCCTGTATATACCGCTCTGTCTCTCTCTCTCCTGTATATACCGCTCTCTCTCCTGTATATACCGCTCTGTCTCGCTCTCTCTCCTGTATATACCGCTCTGTCTCTCTCCTGTATATACCGCTCTATCTCGCTCTCTCTCTCCTGTATATACCGCTCTGTCTCTCTCCTGTATATACCGCTCTGTCTCTCTCCTGTATATACCGCTCTGTCTCTCTCCTGTATATACCGCTCTGTCTCTCTCCTGTATATACCGCTCTCTCTCTCTCTCTCCTGTATATACCGCTCTGTCTCTCTCTCTCCTGTATATACCGCTCTGTCTCTCTCTCTCCTGTATATACCGCTCTGTCTCTCTCTCTCCTGTATATACTGCTCTGTCTCTCTCTCCTGTATATACCGCTCTGTCTCTCTCTCTCCTGTATATACCGCTCTGTCTCTCTCTCCTGTATATACTGCTCTGTCTCTCTCTCTCTCTCCTGTATATACCGCTCTCTCTCTCTCCTGTATATACCGCTCTGTCTCTCTCTCTCTCTCCTGTATATACCGCTCTGTCTCTCTCTCCTGTATATACCGCTCTGTCTCTCTCTCTCTCTCCTGTATATACCGCTCTCTCTCTCTCTCCTGTATATACCGCTCTGTCTCTCTCTCTCTCTCCTGTATATACCGCTCTGTCTCTCTCTCCTGTATATACCGCTCTGTGTCTCTCTCCTGTATATACCGCTCTGTGTCTCTCTCCTGTATATACCGCTCTGTCTCTCTCTCCTGTATATACCGCTCTCTCTCCTGTATATACCGCTCTCTCTCCTGTATATACCGCTCTCTCTCCTGTATATACCGCTCTCTCTCCTGTATATACCGCTCTCTCTCCTGTATATACCGCTCTCTCTCCTGTATATACCGCTCTCTCTCCTGTATATACCGCTCTCTCTCCTGTATATACCGCTCTCTCTCCTGTATATACCGCTCTCTCTCCTGTATATACCGCTCTCTCTCCTGTATATACCGCTCTCTCTCCTGTATATACCGCTCTCTCTCCTGTATATACCGCTCTCTCTCCTGTATATACCGCTCTCTCTCCTGTATATACCGCTCTCTCTCCTGTATATACCGCTCTCTCTCCTGTATATACCGCTCTCTCTCCTGTATATACCGCTCTCTCTCCTGTATATACCGCTCTCTCTCCTGTATATACCGCTCTCTCTCCTGTATATACCGCTCTGTCTCTCTCCTGTATATACCGCTCTGTCTCTCTCCTGTATATACCTCTCTGTCTCTTGTATATACCGCTCTCTCTCTTGTATATACCGCTCTGTCTCTCTCTCTCTCTCCTGTATATACCGCTCTCTCTCTCTCTCTCTCTCTCCTGTATATACCGCTCTGTCTCTCTCTCCTGTATATACCGCTCTGTCTCTCTCTCTACTGTATATACCGCTCTGTCTCTCTCTCTCCTGTATATACCGCTCTGTCTCTCTCTCCTGTATATACCACTCTGTCTCTCTCTCCTGTATATACCGCTCTCTCTCCTGTATATACCGCTCTGTCTCTCTCCTGTATATACCGCTCTGTCTCTCTCTCCTGTATATACCGCTCTCTCTCCTGTATATACCGCTCTCTCTCCTGTATATACCGCTCTCTCTCCTGTATATACCGCTCTGTCTCTCTCCTGTATATACCGCTCTGTCTCTCTCCTGTATATACCGCTCTGTCTCTCTCCTGTATATACCGCTCTGTCTCTCTCCTGTATATACCGCTCTCTCTCCTGTATATACCGCTCTCTCTCCTGTATATACCGCTCTGTCTCTCTCTCCTGTATATACCGCTCTCTCTCTTGTATATACCGCTCTCTCTCTTGTATATACCGCTCTGTCTCTCTCTCTCTCTCTCCTGTATATACCGCTCTGTCTCTCTCTCTCTCTCCTGTATATACCGCTCTGTCTCTCTCTCCTGTATATACCGCTCTGTCTCTCTCTCTCTCCTGTATATACCGCTCTCTCTCTCCTGTATATACCGCTCTGTCTCTCTCTCTCCTGTATATACCGCTCTGTCTCTCTCTCTCTCCTGTATATACCGCTCTGTCTCTCTCTCCTGTATATACCGCTCTGTCTCTCTCTCCTGTATATACCGCTCTGTCTCTCTCTCTCTCCTGTATATACCGCTCTCTCTCTCTCTTGTATATACCGCTCTGTCTCTCTCTCTCCTGTATATACTGCTCTCTCTCTCTCTCTCCTGTATATACCGCTCTGTCTCTCTCTCTCCTGTATATACCGCTCTGTCTCTCTCTCTCCTGTATATACCGCTCTGTCTCTCTCTCTCCTGTATATACCGCTCTGTCTCTCTCTCTCCTGTATATACCGCTCTGTCTCTCTCTCTCCTGTATATACCGCTCTGTCTCTCTCTCTCCTGTATATACCGCTCTGTCTCTCTCTCTCCTGTATATACCGCTCTGTCTCTCTCTCTCCTGTATATACCGCTCTGTCTCTCTCTCTCCTGTATATACCGCTCTGTCTCTCTCTCTCCTGTATATACCGCTCTGTCTCTCTCTCTCCTGTATATACCGCTCTGTCTCTCTCTCTCCTGTATATACCGCTCTGTCTCTCTCTCTCCTGTATATACCGCTCTGTCTCTCTCTCCTGTATATACCGCTCTGTCTCTCTCTCCTGTATATACCGCTCTGTCTCTCTCTCTCTCCTGTATATACCGCTCTCTCTCTCTCTTGTATATACCGCTCTGTCTCTCTCTCTCCTGTATATACTGCTCTCTCTCTCTCTCTCCTGTATATACCGCTCTGTCTCTCTCTCTCCTGTATATACCGCTCTGTCTCTCTCTCTCCTGTATATACCGCTCTCTCTCTCTCCTGTATATACCGCTCTCTCTCTTGTATATACCGCTCTGTCTCTCTCTCTCCTGTATATACCGCTCTGTCTCTCTCTCCTGTATATACCGCTCTGTCTCTCTCCTGTATATACCGCTCTCTTTCCTGTATATACTGCTCTCTCTCTCTCTCTCCTGTATATACCGCTCTGTCTCTCTCTCTCTCTCCTGTATATACCGCTCTGTCTCTCTCTCCTGTATATACCGCTCTGTCTCTCTCTCCTGTATATACCGCTCTCTCTCCTGTATATACCGCTCTCTCTCCTGTATATACCGCTCTGTCTCTCTCTCCTGTATATACCGCTCTGTCTCTCTCTCCTGTATATACCGCTCTCTCTCCTGTATATACCGCTCTCTCTCCTGTATATACCGCTCTCTCTCTCCTGTATATACCGCTCTCTTTCTCCTGTATATACCGCTCTCTCTCCTGTATATACCGCTCTCTCTCCTGTATATACCGCTCTGTCTCTCTCCTGTATATACCGCTCTGTCTCTCTCCTGTATATACCGCTCTGTCTCTCTCCTGTATATACCGCTCTCTCTCCTGTATATACCGCTCTCTCTCTCTCCTGTATATACCGCTCTGTCTCTCTCTCCTGTATATACCGCTCTGTCTCTCTCTCCTGTATATACCGCTCTCTCTCCTGTATATACCGCTCTCTCTCCTGTATATACCGCTCTGTCTCTCTCTCCTGTATATACCGCTCTGTCTCTCTTGTATATACCGCTCTCTCTCTTGTATATACCGCTCTCTCTCTTGTATATACCGCTCTCTCTCTTGTATATACCGCTCTGTCTCTCTCTCTCTCTCTCTCTCTCCTGTATATACCGCTCTGTCTCTCTCTCTCCTGTATATACCGCTCTCTCTCTCCTGTATATACCGCTCTCTCTCCTGTATATACCGCTCTGTCTCTCTCTCTCTCTCCTGTATATACCGCTCTGTCTCTCTCTCTCTCCTGTATATACCCCTCTCTCTCTCTCTCCTGTATATACCGCTCTGTCTCTCTCTCCTGTATATACCGCTCTGTCTCTCTCTCCTGTATATACCGCTCTGTCTCTCCTGTATATACCGCTCTGTCTCTCTCTCTCCTGTATATACCGCTCTCTCTCCTGTATATACCGCTCTGTCTCTCTCTCTCCTGTATATACCGCTCTCTCTCCCTGTATATACCGCTCTCTCTCTCTCTCCTGTATATACCACTCTCTCTCTCTCTCTCCTGTATATACCGCTCTGTCTCTCTCTCTCCTGTATATACCACTCTGTCTCTCTCTCCTGTATATACCGCTCTCTCTCCTGTATATACCGCTCTCTCTACTGTATATACCGCTCTCTCTCCTGTATATACCGCTCTCTCTCCTGTATATACCGCTCTCTCTCCTGTATATACCGCTCTCTCTCCTGTATATACCGCTCTCTCTCTCTCTCCTGTATATACCGCTCTGTCTCTCTCCTATATATACCGCTCTCTCTCCTGTATATACCGCTCTCTCTCTCCTGTATATACCGCTCTCTCTCCTGTATATACCGCTCTCTCTCTCTCTCCTGTATATACCGCTCTGTCTCTCTCCTGTATATACCGCTCTCTCTCCTGTATATACCGCTCTCTCTCTCTCTCCTGTATATACCGCTCTCTCTCTCTCTCCTGTATATACCGCTCTCTCTCTCTCTCCTGTATATACCGCTCTCTCTCTCTCTCCTGTATATACCGCTCTCTCTCTCTCTCCTGTATATACCGCTCTCTCTCTCTCTCCTGTATATACCACTCTGTCTCTCTCTCCTGTATATACCGCTCTCTCTCTCTCTCTCTCTCCTCTATATACCGCTCTGTCTCTCTCTCTCTCCTGTATATACCGCTCTCTCTCTCCTGTATATACCGCTCTCTCTCTTGTATATACCGCTCTGTCTCTCTCTCCTGTATATACCGCTCTCTCTCCTGTATATACCGCTCTCTCTCTCCTGTATATACCGCTCTCTCTCCTGTATATACCGCTCTCTCTCCTGTATATACCGCTCTCTCCTGTATATACCGCTCTCTCTCCTGTATATACCGCTCTGTCTCTCTCTCTCTCCTGTATATACCGCTCTGTCTCTCTCCTGTATATACCGCTCTGTCTCTCTCCTGTATATACCGCTCTCTCTCCTGTATATACCGCTCTGTCTCTCTCTCTCTCCTGTATATACCGCTCTGTCTCTCTCCTGTATATACCGCTCTGTCTCTCTCCTGTATATACCGCTCTCTCTCCTGTATATACCGCTCTCTCTCTCTCTCCTGTATATACCGCTCTCTCTCTCTCCTGTATATACCGCTCTCTCTCCTGTATATACCGCTCTGTCTCTCTCTCTCTCCTGTATATACCGCTCTGTCTCTCTCTCTCTCCTGTATATACCGCTCTGTCTCTCTCCTGTATATACCGCTCTGTCTCTCTCCTGTATATACCGCTCTGTCTCTCTCCTGTATATACCGCTCTCTCTCCTGTATATACCGCTCTGTCTCTCTCCTGTATATACCGCTCTGTCTCTCTCCTGTATATACCGCTCTGTCTCCTGTATATACCGCTCTCTCTCCTGTATATACCGCTCTCTCTCCTGTATATACCGCTCTCTCTCCTGTATATACCGCTCTGTCTCTCTCCTGTATATACCGCTCTCTCTCCTGTATATACCGCTCTCTCTCCTGTATATACCGCTCTCTCTCCTGTATATACCGCTCTCTCTCCTGTATATACCGCTCTCTCTCCTGTATATACCGCTCTCTCTCCTGTATATACCGCTCTCTCTCCTGTATATACCGCTCTGTCTCTCTCTCCTGTATATACCGCTCTCTCTCTCTCTCCTGTATATACCGCTCTCTCTCTCTCTCCTGTATATACCGCTCTCTCTCTCTCTCCTGTATATACCGCTCTCTCTCCTGTATATACTGCTCTCTCTCCTGTATATACCGCTCTCTCTCCTGTATATACCGCTCTCTCTCCTGTATATACCGCTCTCTCTCCTGTATATACCGCTCTCTCTCCTGTATATACCGCTCTCTCTCTCTCCTGTATATACCGCTCTCTCTCTCTCCTGTATATACCGCTCTCTCTCTCTCCTGTATATACCGCTCTCTCTCTCTCTCTCCTGTATATTCCGCTCTGTCTCTCTCTCTCCTGTATATTCCGCTCTGTCTCTCTCTCCTGTATATACCGCTCTCTCTCTCTCCTGTATATACCGCTCTCTCTCTCTCTCTCCTGTATATACCGCTCTGTCTCTCTCTCTCCTGTATATACCGCTCTGTCTCTCTCTCCTGTATATACCGCTCTGTCTCTCTCTCCTGTATATACCGCTCTGTCTCTCTCTCTCCTGTATATACTGCTCTGTCTCTCTCTCCTGTATATACCGCTCTCTCTCTCTCTCTCCTGTATATACCGCTCTGTCTCTCTCTCTCCTGTATATACCGCTCTGTCTCTCTCTCCTGTATATACCGCTCTGTCTCTCTCTCTCCTGTATATACCGCTCTGTCTCTCTCTCCTGTATATACCGCTCTGTCTCTCTCTCTCCTGTATATACCGCTCTGTCTCTCTCTCTCCTGTATATATCGCTCTCTCTCTTTCCTGTATATACCGCTCTGTCTCTCTCTCTCCTGTATATACCGCTCTGTCTCTCTCTCTCCTGTATATACCGCTCTGTCTCTCTCTCTCCTGTATATACCGCTCTGTCTCTCTCTCTCCTGTATATACCGCTCTGTCTCTCTCTCTCCTGTATATACCGCTCTGTCTCTCTCTCTCCTGTATATACCGCTCTCTCTCTCCTGTATATACCGCTCTCTCTCTCCTGTATATACCGCTCTGTCTCTCTCTCTCCTGTATATACTGCTCTGTCTCTCTCTCTCCTGTATATACCGCTCTGTCTCTCTCTCTCCTGTATATACCGCTCTGTCTCTCTCTCTCCTGTATATACCGCTCTGTCTCTCTCTCTCCTGTATATACCGCTCTGTCTCTCTCTCTCTCCTGTATATACCGCTCTGTCTCTCTCTCTCCTGTATATACCGCTCTCTCTCTCCTGTATATACCGCTCTGTCTCTCTCTCTCCTGTATATACCGCTCTGTCTCTCTCTCTCCTGTATATACCGCTCTCTCTCCTGTATATACCGCTCTGTCTCTCTCTCTCTCTCCTGTATATACCGCTCTGTCTCTCTCTCCTGTATATACCGCTCTGTCTCTCTCTCTCCTGTATATACCGCTCTCTCTCTCTCTCTCTCCTGTATATACTGCTCTGTCTCTCTCTCCTGTATATACTGCTCTCTCTCTCTCCTGTATATACCGCTCTGTCTCTCTCTCTCCTGTATATACCGCTCTCTCTCTCTCCTGTATATACCGCTCTGTCTCTCTCTCTCTCCTGTATATACCGCTCTGTCTCTCTCTCCTGTATATACCGCTCTGTCTCTCTCTCTCTCCTGTATATACCGCTCTCTCTCTCTCTCCTGTATATACCGCTCTCTCTCTCCTGTATATACCGCTCTCTCTTGTATATACCGCTCTGTCTCTCTCTCTCTCTCCTGTATATACCGCTCTCTCTCTCTCTCTCTCCTGTATATACCGCTCTCTCTCTCCTGTATATACCGCTCTGTCTCTCTCTCTCTCTCCTGTATATACCGCTCTGTCTCTCTCTCTCTCTAGTATATACCGCTCTGTCTCTCTCTCTCTCCTGTATATACCGCTCTGTCTCTCTCTCCTGTATATACCGCTCTGTGTCTCTCTCCTGTATATACCGCTCTGTCTCTCTCTCCTGTATATACCGCTCTCTCTCCTGTATATACCGCTCTCTCTCCTGTATATACCGCTCTCTCTCCTGTATATACCGCTCTCTCTCCTGTATATACCGCTCTCTCTCCTGTATATACCGCTCTCTCTCCTGTATATACCGCTCTCTCTCCTGTATATACCGCTCTCTCTCCTGTATATACCGCTCTCTCTCCTGTATATACCGCTCTCTCTCTCTCTCTCCCTGTATATACCGCTCTGTCTCTCTCTTGTATATACCGCTCTCTCTCTTGTATATACCGCTCTGTCTCTCTCTCTCTCTCTCCTGTATATACCGCTCTGTCTCTCTCTCCTGTATATACCGCTCTCTCTCCTGTATATACCGCTCTGTCTCTCTCCTGTATATACCGCTCTGTCTCTCTCCTGTATATACCGCTCTGTCTCTCTCCTGTATATACCGCTCTGTCTCTCTCTCCTATATATACCGCTCTCTCTCTCCTGTATATACCGCTCTGTCTCTCTCCTGTATATACCGCTCTGTCTCTCTCCTGTATATACCGCTCTGTCTCTCTCCTGTATATACCGCTCTGTCTCTCTCCTGTATATACCGCTCTGTCTCTCTCCTGTATATACCGCTCTGTCTCTCTCCTGTATATACCGCTCTGTCTCTCTCCTGTATATACCGCTCTCTCTCCTGTATATACCGCTCTCTCTCCTGTATATACCGCTCTCTCTCCTGTATATACCGCTCTCTCTCCTGTATATACCGCTCTCTCTCCTGTATATACCGCTCTGTCTCTCTCCTGTATATACCGCTCTGTCTCTCTCCTGTATATACCGCTCTGTCTCTCTCCTGTATATACCGCTCTGTCTCTCTCCTGTATATACCGCTCTCTCTCCTGTATATACCGCTCTCTCTCCTGTATATACCGCTCTCTCTCCTGTATATACCGCTCTCTCTCCTGTATATACCGCTCTCTCTCTCTCTCTCCCTGTATATACCGCTCTCTCTCTCTCTCCCTGTATATACCGCTCTGTCTCTCTCTTGTATATACCGCTCTCTCTCTTGTATATACCGCTCTGTCTCTCTCTCTCTCTCCTGTATATACCGCTCTGTCTCTCTCTCCTGTATATACCGCTCTCTCTCCTGTATATACCGCTCTCTCTCTCTCTACTGTATATACCGCTCTGTCTCTCTCTCTCCTGTATATACCGCTCTGTCTCTCTCTCCTGTATATACCACTCTGTCTCTCTCTCCTGTATATACCGCTCTCTCTCCTGTATATACCGCTCTCTCTCCTGTATATACCGCTCTCTCTCTCTCTCCTGTATATACCGCTCTCTCTCTCTCTCCTGTATATACCGCTCTCTCTCTCTCTCCTGTATATACCGCTCTCTCTCTCTCTCTCCTGTATATACCGCTCTCTCTCTCTCTCTCCTGTATATACCGCTCTCTCTCTCTCTCCTGTATATACCGCTCTCTCTCTCTCTCCTGTATATACCGCTCTCTCTCTCTCTCCTGTATATACCGCTCTCTCTCTCTCTCTCTCTCTCCTGTATATACCGCTCTCTCTCTCCTGTATATACCGCTCTCTCTCTCTCTCTCTCCTGTATATACCGCTCTCTCTCTCCTGTATATACCGCTCTGTCTCTCTCTCTCTCTCCTGTATATACCGCTCTGTCTCTCTCTCTCTCTCCTGTATATACCGCTCTGTCTCTCTCTCTCCTGTATATACTGCTCTGTCTCTCTCTCCTGTATATAAAGCTCTGTCTCTCTCTCTCTCCTGTATATACCGCTCTCTCTCTCTCCTGTATATACCGCTCTGTCTCTCTCTCTCTCCTGTATATACCGCTCTGTGTCTCTCTCCTGTATATACCGCTCTGTCTCTCTCTCTCCTGTATATACCGCTCTCTCTCTCTCTCTCTCTCCTGTATATACCGCTCTCTCTCTCTCCTGTATATACCGCTCTCTCTCTTGTATATACCGCTCTGTCTCTCTCTCTCCTGTATATACCGCTCTCTTTCCTGTATATACTGCTCTCTCTCTCTCTCCTGTATATACCGCTCTGTCTCTCTCTCTCTCTCCTGTATATACCGCTCTGTCTCTCTCTCTCCTGTATATACCGCTCTCTCTCTCTCTCCTGTATATACCGCTCTGTCTCTCTCCTGTATATACCGCTCTGTCTCTCTCTCCTGTATATACCGCTCTCTCTCCTGTATATACCGCTCTCTCTCCTGTATATACCGCTCTGTCTCTCTCTCCTGTATATACCGCTCTGTCTCTCTCTCCTGTATATACCGCTCTCTCTCCTGTATATACCGCTCTCTCTCCTGTATATACCGCTCTCTCTCCTGTATATACCGCTCTCTCTCCTGTATATACCGCTCTCTCTCCTGTATATACCGCTCTGTCTCTCTCCTGTATATACCGCTCTGTCTCTCTCCTGTATATACCGCTCTGTCTCTCTCCTGTATATACCGCTCTGTCTCCTGTATATACCGCTCTCTCTCCTGTATATACCGCTCTCTCTCTCTCCTGTATATACCGCTCTGTCTCTCTCTCCTGTATATACCGCTCTGTCTCTCTCTCCTGTATATACCGCTCTCTCTCCTGTATATACCGCTCTGTCTCTCTCCTGTATATACCGCTCTGTCTCTCTCTCCTGTATATACCGCTCTGTCTCTCTTGTATATACCGCTCTCTCTCTTGTATATACCGCTCTCTCTCTTGTATATACCGCTCTGTCTCTCTCTCTCTCTCTCTCTCTCTCTCTCTCCTGTATATACCGCTCTGTCTCTCTCTCTCCTGTATATACCGCTCTGTCTCTCTCTCTCCTGTATATACCGCTCTGTCTCTCTCTCTCTCTCTCTCTCCTGTATATACCGCTCTGTCTCTCTCTCTTGTATATACCGCTCTCTCTCTCCTGTATATACCGCTCTCTCTCTCTCTCTCCTGTATATACCGCTCTGTCTCTCTCTCTCCTGTATATACCGCTCTGTCTCTCTCTCTCCTGTATATACCGCTCTGTCTCTCTCTCCTGTATATACCGCTCTGTCTCTCTCTCTCCTGTATATACCGCTCTGTCTCTCTCTCTCCTGTATATACCGCTCTGTCTCTCTCTCCTGTATATACCGCTCTCTCTCCCTGTATATACCGCTCTCTCTCTCTCTCTCCTGTATATACCGCTCTGTCTCTCTCTCTCCTGTATATACCGCTCTCTCTCCTGTATATACCGCTCTCTCTCCTGTATATACCGCTCTCTCTCCTGTATATACCACTCT
The DNA here is from genome assembly GCF_029499605.1 of Hyla sarda. Taxonomy (NCBI): domain Eukaryota; kingdom Metazoa; phylum Chordata; class Amphibia; order Anura; family Hylidae; genus Hyla; species Hyla sarda. The sequence continues at coordinate 8,364 of NW_026608842.1, read as the reverse complement.
GTCTCTCTCTCCTGTATATACCGCTCTCTCTCCTGTATATACCGCTCTCTCTACTGTATATACCGCTCTCTCTCCTGTATATACCGCTCTCTCTCCTGTATATACCGCTCTCTCTCCTGTATATACCGCTCTCTCTCTCTCCTGTATATACCGCTCTCTCTCTCTCTCCTGTATATACCGCTCTGTCTCTCTCCTGTATATACCGCTTTCTCTCCTGTATATACCGCTCTGTCTCTCTCTCTCCTGTATATACCGCTCTGTCTCTCTCTCTCCTGTATATACCGCTCTCTCTCTCTCTCCTGTATATACCGCTCTCTCTCTCTCTCCTGTATATACCGCTCTCTCTCTCTCTCTCCTGTATATACCGCTCTCTCTCTCTCTCTCCTGTATATACCGCTCTCTCTCTCTCTCCTGTATATACCGCTCTCTCTCTCTCTCCTGTATATACCGCTCTCTCTCCTGTATATACCGCTCTCTCTCTCTCTCTCCTGTATATACCGCTCTGTCTCTCTCTCTCCTGTATATACCGCTCTGTCTCTCTCTCTCTCCTGTATATACCGCTCTGTCTCTCTCTCTCTCCTGTATATACCGCTCTGTCTCTCTCTCTCCTGTATATACCGCTCTGTCTCTCTCCTGTATATACCGCTCTCTCTCTCTCCTGTATATACCGCTCTCTCTCTCTCCTGTATATACCGCTCTCTCTCTCTCTCTCCTGTATATACCGCTCTCTCTCTCTCTCTCCTGTATATACCGCTCTGTCTCTCTCTCTCCTGTATATACCACTCTGTCTCTCTCTCTCCTGTATATACCGCTCTGTGTCTCTCTCCTGTATATACCGCTCTGTCTCTCTCCTGTATATACCGCTCTCTCTCTCTCCTGTATATACCGCTCTCTCTCTCTCCTGTATATACCGCTCTCTCTCTCTCTCTCCTGTATATACCGCTCTGTCTCTCTCTCTCCTGTATATACCGCTCTGTCTCTCTCTCTCCTGTATATACCGCTCTGTCTCTCTCCTGTATATACCGCTCTCTCTCTCTCCTGTATATACCGCTCTCTCTCTCTCCTGTATATACCGCTCTCTCTCTCTCTCTCCTGTATATACCGCTCTCTCTCTCTCTCTCCTGTATATACCGCTCTGTCTCTCTCTCTCCTGTATATACCGCTCTGTCTCTCTCTCTCCTGTATATACCGCTCTGTGTCTCTCTCCTGTATATACCGCTCTCTCTCTCTCTCCTGTATATACCACTCTGTCTCTCTCTCCTGTATATACCGCTCTCTCTCTCTCTCCTGTATATACCACTCTGTCTCTCTCTCCTGTATATACCGCTCTCTCTCTCTCTCCTGTATATACCGATCTCTCTCTCTCTCCTGTATATACCGATCTCTCTCTCTCTCTCCTGTATATACCGCTCTCTCTCTCTCTCTCTCCTGTATATACCGCTCTCTCTCTCTCTCCTGTATATACCGCTCTCTCTCTCTCTCCTGTATATACCGCTCTCTCTCTCTCTCTCTCCTGTATATACCGCTCTGTCTCTCTCTCCTGTATATACCACTCTCTCTCCTGTATATACCGCTCTCTCTCTCTCCTGTATATACCTCTCTCTCTCTCTCCTGTATATACCGCTCTCTCTCCTGTATATACCGCTCTCTCTCCTGTATATACCGCTCTCTCTCCTGTATATACCGCTCTCTCTCCTGTATATACCGCTCTCTCTCCTGTATATACCGCTCTCTCTCCTGTATATACCGCTCTCTCCTGTATATACTGCTCTCTCTCTCTCCTGTATATACCGCTCTCTCTCCTGTATATACCGCTCTCTCTCCTGTATATACCGCTCTCTCTCTCTCTCTCCTGTATATACCGCTCTGTCTCTCTCTCTCCTGTATATACCGCTGTCTCTCTCTCCTGTATATACCGCTCTGTCTCTCTCTCTCCTGTATATACCGCTCTGTCTCTCTCTCTCCTGTATATACCGCTCTGTCTCTCTCTCCTGTATATACCGCTCTCTCTCCTGTATATACCGCTCTCTCTCTCTCTCCTGTATATACCGCTCTGTCTCTCTCTCCTGTATATACCGCTCTGTCTCTCTCTCCTGTATATACCGCTCTCTCTCCTGTATATACCGCTCTCTCTCTCTCTCCTGTATATACCGCTCTGTCTCTCTCTCCTGTATATACCGCTCTGTGTCTCTCTCCTGTATATACCGCTCTGTCTCTCTCTCCTGTATATACCGCTCTCTCTCCTGTATATACCGCTCTCTCTCCTGTATATACCGCTCTCTCTCCTGTATATACCGCTCTCTCTCCTGTATATACCGCTCTCTCCTGTATATACTGCTCTCTCTCTCTCCTGTATATACCGCTCTCTCTCCTGTATATACCGCTCTCTCTCCTGTATATACCGCTCTCTCTCTCTCTCCTGTATATACCGCTCTGTCTCTCTCTCTCCTGTATATACCGCTCTGTCTCTCTCTCTCCTGTATATACCGCTCTGTCTCTCTCTCTCCTGTATATACCGCTCTGTCTCTCTCTCTCCTGTATATACCGCTCTCTCTCCTGTATATACCGCTCTCTCTCTCTCTCCTGTATATACCGCTCTGTCTCTCTCTCCTGTATATACCGCTCTGTCTCTCTCTCCTGTATATACCGCTCTCTCTCCTGTATATACCGCTCTCTCTCTCTCTCCTGTATATACCGCTCTGTCTCTCTCTCCTGTATATACCGCTCTGTGTCTCTCTCCTGTATATACCGCTCTGTCTCTCTCTCCTGTATATACCGCTCTGTCTCTCTCTCCTGTATATACCGCTCTGTGTCTCTCTCCTGTATATACCGCTCTGTCTCTCTCTCCTGTATATACTGCTCTGTCTCTCTCTCCTGTATATACCGCTCTGTCTCTCTCTCCTGTATATACCGCTCTCTCTCCTGTACAGAATAAAGAGAATGCTTTGGAAGTGTCCCCCCCCCCCCTTTTCACCCTTTTTGAATCTTCTCTACTCGCCTCCACCCCTCCGGATGTCTCTTATCTTTCCCACGCCCCCCCCCCCATATCACTATGGATGTCTCCCCCCCCCCATATCACTATGGATGTCTCTCCCCCCCCCCCCATATCACTATGGATGTCTCTCCCCCCCCCCCCCCATATCACTATGGATGTCTCTCCCCCCCCCCCCCATATCACTATGGATGTCTCTCCCCCCCCCCATATCTCTATGGATGTCTCTCCCCCCCCCCCATATCACTATGGATGTCTCTCCCCCCCCCCCATATCACTATGGATGTCTCTCCCCCCCCCATATCACTATGGATGTCTCTCCCCCCCCCCCATATCACTATGGATGTCTCTCCCCCCCCCCCATATCACTATGGATGTCTCTCCTCCCCCCATATCACTATGGATGTCTCTTCCCCCCCCCCCATATCACTATGGATGTCTCTCCCCCCCCCCCCCATATCACTATGGATGTCTCTCCTCCCCCCCATATCACTATGGATGTCTCTTCCCCCCCCCCATATCACTATGGATGTCTCCCCCCCCCCCCCATATCACTATGGATGTCTCCCCCCCCCCCATATCACTATGGATGTCTCTCCCCCCCCCATATCACTATGGATGTCTCCTCCCCCCCCCCATATCACTATGGATGTCTCCTCCCCCCCCCCATATCACTATGGATGTCTCCCCCCCCCCCCCATATCACTATGGATGTCTCTTCCCCCCCCCCCATATCACTATGGATGTCTCTCCCCCCCCCCATATCACTATGGATGTCTCTCCCCCCCCCCCCCCCATATCACTATGGATGTCTCTTCCCCCCCCCCCATATCACTATGGATGTCTCTTCCCCCCCCCCCCATATCTCTATGGATGTCTCTCCCCCCCCCCATATCACTATGGATGTCTCTCCCCCCCCCCATATCTCTAAGGATGTCTCTCCTCTTCCCCCCCATATCTCTATGGATGTCTCTTCCCCCCCCATATCACTATGGATGTCTCTTCCCCCCCCCCCCCATATCACTATGGATGTCTCTCCCCCCCCCCATATCACTATGGATGTCTCTCCCCCCCCCCCCCATATCACTATGGATGTCTCTTCCCCCCCCCCATATCACTATGGATGTCTCTCCCCCCCCCCCCCATATCACTATGGATGTCTCTTCCCCCCCCCATATCACTATGGATGTCTCTTCCCCCCCCCATATCACTATGGATGTCTCTCCCCCCCCCCCCCCATATCTCTAAGGATGTCTCTCCTCTTCCCCCCCATATCTCTATGGATGTCTCTTCCCCCCCCCATATCTATATGGATGTCTCTCCTCTTCCCCCCCCCCATATCTCTATGGATGTCTCTCCTCTTCCCCCCCCCCCCATATCTCTATGGATGTCTCTCCTCTTCCCCCCCCCCCATATCTCTATGGATGTCTCTCCTCTTCCCCCCCCCCCCATATCTCTATGGATGTCTCTCCTCTTCCCCCTGATATCTCTATGGATGTCTCCCCCCCCCCCCCATATCTCTATGGATGTCTCTCCTCTTCCCCCCCCCCCCATATCTCTATGGATGTCTCTCCTCCCCCCCCCCCATATCTCTATGGATGTCTCTCCCCTCCCCCCCCCCCCCATATCTCTATGGATGTCTCTCCTCTTTCCCCCCCCCATATCTCTATGGATGTCTCTCCTCTTCCCCCCCCCCCCCATATCTCTATGGATGTCTCTCCTCTTCCCCCCCCCCCATATCTCTATGGATGTCTCTCCTCTTCCCCCCCCCATATCTCTATGGATGTCTCTGCTCTTCCCCCTGATATCTCTATGGATGTCTCTCCTCTCCCCCCCCCCCCCATATCTCTATGGATGTCTCTCCTCTTCCCCCCCCCCCATATCTCTATGGATGTCTCTCCTCTTCCCCCCCCCCCACCCCATATCTCTATGGATGTCTCTCCTCTTCCCCCCCCCCCCCATATCTCTATGGATGTCTCTCCTCTTCCCCCCCCCCATATCTCTATGGATGTCTCTACTCTTCCCCCCCCCCATATCTCTATGGATGTCTCTCCTCTTCCCCCCCCCCCATATCTCTATGGATGTCTCTCCTCTTCCCCTCCCCCCCCATATCTCTATGGATGTCTCTCCTCTTCCCCTCCCCCCCCCATATCTCTATGGATGTCTCTCCTCTTCCCCCCCCCCCCCACATATCTCTATGGATGTCTCTCCTCTTCCCCTCCCCCCCCATATCTCTATGGATGTCTCTCCTCTTCCCCCCCCCCCCATATCTCTATGGATGTCTCTCCTCTTCCCCCCCCATATCTCTATGGATGTCTCTCCTCTTCCCCTCCCCCCCCATATCTCTATGGATGTCTCTCCTCTTCCCCCCCTCCCCCATATCTCTATGGATGTCTCTCCTCTTCCCCCCCCCCCCCCATATCTCTATGGATGTTTCTCCTCTTCCCCCCCCCCCATATCTCTATGGATGTCTCTCCTCTTCCCCCCCCCCCCATATCTCTATGGATGTCTCTCCTCTTCCCCCCCCCCCCATATCTCTATGGATGTCTCTCCTCTTCCCCCCCATATCTCTATGGATGTCTCTCCTCTTCCCCCCCCCCCCCCCATATCTCTATGGATGTCTCTCCTCTTCCCCCCCCCCCCCCATATCTCTATGGATGTCTCTCCTCTTCCCCCCCCCCATATCTCTATGGATGTCTCTCCTCTTCCCCCCCCCCATATCTCTATGGATGTCTCTCCTCTTCCCCCCCCCCCCCATATCTCTATGGATGTCTCTCCTCTTCCCCCCCCCCCATATCTCTATGGATGTCTCTCCTCTTCCCCCCCCCCCATATCTCTATGGATGTCTCTCCTCTTCCCCCCCCCCATATCTCTATGGATGTCTCTCCTCTTCCCCCCCCCCATATCTCTATGGATGTCTCTCCTCTTCCCCCCCCCCCATATCTCTATGGATGTCTCTCCTCTTCCCCCCCCCCCATATCTCTATGGATGTCTCTCCTCTTCCCCCCCCCCATATCTCTATGGATGTCTCTCCTCTTCCCCCCCCCATATCTCTATGGATGTCTTTACTCTTCCCCCCCCCCATATCTCTATGGATGTCTCTCCTCTTCCCCCCCCCCATATCTCTATGGATGTCTCTTCACTACAGCCAAATGGACCATTCAGGGCCATCACCATTCTCAGAGCGGCTCCATGAGGTGTGAGGAGGGCGGAATGATGACGACCCCCCCCCCCCCCGCGGCCCTCGATGTGTCCCCCACGTCCCCCTCATTACCTTTGGTTTCATCTTCTCTTTATGTTTCCTAATCTGGATTCACCAAATGATTTTGACTTCCCAAAGTGTTTGGCTCCTCTACAGATACCAGCAGGGAGGATGGGAGCCGGCCCTCCTCAGACCATGAAGCCTCGCTCACCACCCAGAACGGCTCCAAGGACCAACAGAGACTCCAAGAGCTCGGACTGTCAGACGGTCCATGTCCCATAGACCGGAAACAACATGGCTCCCAAACAAAAAGATCTCGTACAAAGGTAAAACATCTCCTCCATTTATGGGGTACACATTAAAAGATGGGAGTCATGGCAGCTGCAATAAGGTGTGCGCTCCTGTACAGTCATATATACAGTCACATAGGTGTAATATACAGTCATATAGGGGTTATATACAGTCATATAGGTGTAATATACAGTCATATAGGTGTAATATACAGTCATATAGGTGTAATATACAGTCATATAGGTGTAATATACAGTCATATAGGTGTAATATACAGTCATATAGGTGTAATATACAGTCATATAGGTGTAATATACAGTCATATATACAGTCATATAGGTGTAATATACAGTCATATAGGTGTAATATACAGTCATATAGGTGTAATATACAGTCATATAGGTGTAATATACAGTCATATAGGTGTAATATACAGTCATATATACAGTCATATAGGTGTAATATACAGTCATATAGGTGTAATATACAGTCATATAGGTGTAATATACAGTCATATAGGTGTAATATACAGTCATATAGGTGTAATATACAGTCATATAGGTGTAATATACAGTCATATATACAGTCATATAGGTGTAATATACAGTCATATAGGTGTAATATACAGTCATATAGGTGTAATATACAGTCATATAGGTGTAATATACAGTCATATAGGTGTAATATACAGTCATATAGGTGTTATATACAGTCATATAGGTGTAATATACAGTCATATAGGTGTAATATACAGTCATATAGGTGTTATATACAGTCATATAGGTGTAATATACAGTCATATAGGTGTAATATACAGTCATATAGGTGTTATATACAGTCATATAGGTGTTATATACAGTCATATAGGTGTTATATACAGTCATATAGGTGTTATATACAGTCATATAGGTGTAATATACAGTCATATAGGTGTAATATACAGTCATATAGGTGTAATATACAGTCATATAGGTGTAATATACAGTCATATAGGTGTAATATACAGTCATATAGGTGTAATATACAGTCATATATACAGTCATATAGGTGTAATATACAGTCATATAGGTGTAATATACAGTCATATAGGTGTAATATACAGTCATATAGGTGTAATATACAGTCATATAGGTGTAATATACAGTCATATAGGTGTTATATACAGTCATATAGGTGTAATATACAGTCATATAGGTGTTATATACAGTCATATAGGTGTAATATACAGTCATATAGGAGTAATATACAGTCATATAGGTGTAATATACAGTCATATAGGTGTTATATACAGTCATCTCTGGTTATATACAGTCATATAGGTGTAATATACAGTCACATAGGTGTAATATACAGTCATATAGGGGTTATATACAGTCATATAGGTGTAATATACAGTCATATAGGTGTAATATACAGTCATATAGGTGTAATATACAGTCATATAGGTGTAATATACAGTCATATATACAGTCATATAGGTGTAATATACAGTCATATAGGTGTAATATACAGTCATATAGGTGTAATATACAGTCATATAGGTGTAATATACAGTCATATAGGTGTTATATACAGTCATATAGGTGTTATATACAGTCATATAGGTGTTATATACAGTCATATAGGTGTAATATACAGTCATATAGGTGTTATATACAGTCATATAGGTGTAATATACAGTCATATAGGAGTAATATACAGTCATATAGGTGTAATATACAGTCATATAGGTGTTATATACAGTCATCTCTGGTTATATACAGTCATATAGGTGTAATATACAGTCATATAGGTGTAATATACAGTCATATAGGTGTAATATACAGTCATCTAGGTGTAATATACAGTCATATATACAGTCATATATACAGTCATATAG
>NW_026608841.1:0-51357 GCF_029499605.1 Hyla sarda | reverse complement strand
CAAGATATGAGATCGAGCGAGCCAGATATGCGAGCAAGTCAGATAAGAGAGCGAGCCAGACAAGAGAGCAAGTGAGCGAGCCAGATATGAGAGCAAGCGAGCGAGCCAGATATGAGAGCGAGCGAGATAAGAGAGCGAGCCAGACAAGAGAGCAAGCGAGCCAGATATGAGAGCAAGCGAGCGAGTCAGATATGAGAGCGAGGGAGCCAGATATGCGAGCGAGCGAGCCAGATAAGAGAGTGAGCCAGACAAGAGAGCAAGCGAGCGAGCCAGATATGCAAGCGAGCGAGCCAGATAAGAGAGCGAACCAGACATGAGAGCAAGCGAGCGAGCCAGATATGAGAGCAAGCGAGCGAGCCAGATATGAGAGAGAGCGAGATAAGAGAGCGAGCCAGACAAGAGAGCAAGCGAGCGAGTCAGATATGAGAGCAAGCGAGCGAGCCAGATGAGAGCAAGCGAGCAAGCCAGATATGCGAGCGAGCGAGCCAGATAAGAGAGCGAGTCAGACAAGAGAGCAAGCGAGCGAGCCAGATATGCGAGCGAGCAAGCCAGATATGAGAGCGAGCGAGCCAAACATGAGATCAAGCGAGCGAGCCAGATATGAGAGCAAGTGAGCCAGACATGAGAGCAATCGAGCGAGCCAGATAAGAGAGCGAGCGAGCCAGACATGAGAGCAAGCGAGCGAGCCAGATATGAGAGCGAGCGAGCCAGACATGAGAGCAAGCGAGCGAGCCAGGTATGAGAGCAAGTGAGCCAGACATGAGAGCAATCGAGCGAGCCAGATATGAGAGCGAGCGAGCCAGACATGAGAGCAAGCGAGCGAGTCAGATATGAGAGCAAGCGAGCCAGACATGAGAGCAAGTGAGCGAGCCAGATATGAGAGCGAGCCAGACATGAGAGCGAGCCAGATATGAGAGCGAGCCAGATAAGAGAACGAGCCAGACAAGAGAGCAAGCGAGCGAGCCAGATATGAGAGCGAGCGAGCCAGACATGAGAGCAAGCGAGCGAGCCAGATATGAGAGCGAGCGAGCCAGACATGAGAGCAAGCGAGCGAGCCAGATATGAGAGCGAGCGAGACAGACATGAGAGCAAGCGAGCGAGCAAGATATGAGAGCGAGCGAGCCAGACATGAGAGCAAGCGAGCGAGCCAGATGTGAGAGCGAGTGAGCCAGACATGAGGGCAAGCCAGCGAGAAAGATATGAGATCGAGCGAACCACACATGAGAGCAAGCGAGCGAGCAAGATATGAGATCGAGCGAGCCAGATATGCGAGCAAGTCAGATAAGAGAGCGAGCCAGACAAGAGAGCAAGTGAGCGAGCCAGATATGAGAGCAAGCGAGCGACCCAGATATGAGAGCGAGCGAGGTAAGAGAGCGAGCCAGACAAGAGAGAAAGCGAGCGAGCCAGATATGAGAGCAAGCGAGCGAGCCAGATATGAGAGCGAGTGAGCCAAACATGAGAGCAAGCCAGCGAGAAAGATATGAGATCGATCGAGCCAGTTATGCGAGCGAGCCAGATAAGAGAGCGAGCCAGACAAGAGAGCAAGTGAGCGAGCCAGATATGAGAGCAAGCGAGCGAGCCAGATATGAGAGCAAGCGAGCGAGCCAGATATGAGAGCGAGCCAGTTAAGAGAGCGAACAAGACAAGAGAGCAAGCGAGCGAGCCAGATATGAGAGCGAGGGAGCCAGACATGAGAGCGAGCGAGCCAGACATGAGAGCAAGCGAGCGAGCAAGATATGAGAGCGAGCGAGCCAGACATGAGAGCAAGCGAGCGAGCCAGATATGAGAGCGAGTGAGCCAGACATGAGAGCAAGCGAGCGAGCAAGATATGAGATCGAGCGAGCCAGATATGCGAGCAAGTCAGATAAGAGAGCGAGCCAGACAAGAGAGTAAGTGAGCGAGCCAGATATGAGAGCGAGCGAGCCAGACATGAGAGCAAGCGAGCGAGCCAGGTATGAGAGCAAGTGAGCCAGACATGAGAGCAATCGAGCGAGCCAGATATGAGAGCAAGCGAGCGAGCCAGATATGAGAGCAAGCGAGCGAGCCAGATATGAGAGCGAGCCAGATAAGAGAGCGAACAAGACAAGAGAGCAAGCGAGCGAGCCAGATATGAGAGCGAGGGAGCCAGACATGAGAGCGAGCGAGCCAAACATGAGAGCAATCGAGCGAGCCAGATATGAGAGCAAGCGGGCGAGCCAGATATGAGAGCAAGCGAGCGAGCCAGTTATGCGAGCGAGCCAGACAAGAGAGCGAGCGAGCCAGATATGAGAGCAAGCGAGCGAGCCAGATATGAGAGCGAGTGAGCCAGACATGAGAGCAAGCGAGCGAGCCAAATATGAGAGCGAGCCAGACATGAGAGCGAGCCAGATATGAGAGCGAGCCAGATAAGAGAGCGAGCCAGAAAAGAGAGCAAGTGAGCGAGCCAGATATGAGAGCAAACGAGCGAGCCAGATATGAGAGCTAGCGAGCGAGCCAGATATGAGAGCAAGCGAGATAAGAGATCGAGCCAGACAAGAGAGCAAGCGAGCGAGCCAGATATGAGAGCAAGAGAGCGAGCCAGATGAGAGCAAGCGAGCGAGCCAGATATGCGAGCGAGCGAGCCAGATAAGAGAGCGAGCCAGACAAGAGAGCAAGCGAGCGAGCCAGATATGCGAGCGAGCAAGCCAGATAAGAGAGTGAGCCAGACAAGAGAGCAAGCGAGCGAGCCAGATATGAGAGCGAGCGAGCCAGACATGAGAGCAAGCGAGCAAGGCAGGTATGAGAGCAAGCGAGCCAGACATGAGAGCAATCGAGCGAGCCAGATATGAGAGCGAGCGAGCCAGACATGAGAGCAAGCGAGCGAGCCAGATATGAGAGCGAGCGAGCCAGACATGAGAGCAAGCGAGCAAGCCAAATATGAGAGCGAGCCAGACATGAGAGTGAGCCAGATATGAGAGCGAGCCAGATAAGAGAGCGAGCCAGACAAGAGAGCAAGTGAGCGAGCCAGATATGAGAGCAAACGAGCTAGCCAGATATGAGAGCAAGCGAGCGAGCCAGATATGAGAGCGAGCGAGATAAGAGAGCGAGCCAGACAAGAGAGCAAGCGAGCGAGCCAGATATGAGAGCAAGCGAGCGAGCCAGATGAGAGCAAGCGAGTGAGCCAGATATGCGAGCGAGCGAGCCAGACAAGAGAGCAAGCGAGCGAGCCAGATATGCGAGCGAGCAAGCCAGATAAGAGAGTGAGCCAGACAAGAGAGCAAGCGAGCGAGCCAGATATGAGAGCTAGCGAGCGAGCCAGATATGAGAGCGAGCGAGATAAGAGAGCGAGCCAGACAAGAGAGCAAGCGAGCGAGCCAGATATGAGAGCAAGCGAGCGAGCCAGATGAGAGCAAGCGAGCGAGCCAGATATGCGAGCGAGCGAGCCAGATAAGAGAGCGAGCCAGACAAGAGAGCAAGCGAGCGAGCCAGATATGCGAGCAAGCCAGATAAGAGAGTGAGCCAGACAAGAGAGCAAGCGAGCGAGCCAGATATGCGAGCGAGCGAGCCAGATATGAGAGCGAGCGAGCCAGACATGAGAGCAAGCTAGTGAACCAGGTATGAGAGCAAGTGAGCCAGAAATGAGAGCAATCGAGCGAACCAGATATGAGAGCGAGCGAGCCAGACATGAGAGCGAACGAGCGAGCCAGATATGAGAGCAAGCGAGCGAGCCAGATGAGAGCAAGCGAGCAAGCCAGATATGCGAGCGAGCGAGCCAGATAAGAGAGCGAGTCAGACAAGAGAGCAAGCGAGCGAGCCAGATATGCGAGCGAGCGAGCCAGATATGAGAGCGAGCGAGCCAAACATGAGAGCAAGCGAGCGAGCCAGGTATGAGAGCAAGTGGGCCAGACATGAGAGCAATCGAGCGAGCCAGATATGAGAGCGAGCCAGATAAGAGAGCGAGCCAGACAAGAGAGCAAGCGAGCGAGCCAGATATGAGAGCGAGCGAGGCAGACACGAGAGCAAGCGAGCGAGCCAGATATGAGAGCGAGCGAGACAGACATGAGAGCAAGCGAGCGAGCAAGATATGAGAGCGAGCGAGCCAGACATGAGAGCAAGCGAGCGAGCCAGATATGAGAGCGAGTGAGCCAGACATGAGGGCAAGCCAGCGAGAAAGATATGAGATCGAGCGAACCAGACATGAGAGCAAGCGAGCGAGCAAGATATGAGATCGACCGAGCCAGATATGCGAGCAAGTCAGATAAGAGAGCGAGCCAGACAAGAGAGCAAGTGAGCGAGCCAGATATGAGAGAAAGCGAGCGACCCAGATATGAGAGCGAGCGAGGTAAGAGAGCGAGCCAGACAAGAGAGCAAGCGAGCGAGCCAGATATGAGAGCAAGCGAGCGAGCCAGATATGAGAGCGAGCGAGCCAGACATGAGAGCAAGCGAGCGAGCCAGATATGAGAGCGAGCCAGACATGAGAGCAAGCGAGCGAGGCAGATATGAGAGTGAGCGAGCCAGACATGAGAGCAAGCGAGCGAGCCAGATATGAGAGCGAGTGAGCCAAACATGAGAGCAAGCCAGCGAGAAAGATATGAGATCGAGCGAGCCAGTTATGCGAGCGAGCCAGATAAGAGAGCGAGCCAGACAAGAGAGCAAGTGAGCGAGCCAGATATGAGAGCAAGCGAGCGAGCCAGATGAGAGCAAGCGAGCGAGCCAGATATGCGAGCGAGCGAGCCAGATAAGAGAGCGAGCCAGACAAGAGAGCAAGCGAGCGAGCCAGATATGCAAGCGAGCAAGCCAGATGAGAGCAAGCGAGCGAGCCAGATATGCGAGCGAGCGAGCCAGATAAGAGAGCGAGCCAGACAAGAGAGCAAGCGAGCGAGCCAGATATGCAAGCGAGCAAGCCAGATAAGAGAGTGAGCCAGACAATAGAGCAAGCGAGCGAGCCAGATATGCAAGCGAGCGAGCCAGATATGAGAGCGAGCGAGCCAGACATGAGAGCAAGCGAGCAAGGCAGGTATGAGAGCAAGCGAGCCAGACAAGAGAGCAATCGAGCGAGCCAGATATGAGAGCGAGCGAGCCAGACATGAGAGCAAGCGAGCGAGCCAGATATGAGAGCGAGCGAGCCAGACATGAGAGCTAGCGAGCAAGCCAAATATGAGAGAGAGCCAGACATGAGAGCGAGCCAGATATGAGAGCGAGCCAGACAAGAGAGCAAGCGAGCGAGCCAGATATGAGAGCAAGCGAGCGAGCCAGATGAGAGCAAGCGAGCGAGCCAGATATGCGAGCGAGCGAGCCAGATAAGAGAGCGAGCCAGACAAGAGAGCAAGCGAGCGAGCCAGATATGCGAGCGAGCAAGCCAGATAAGAGAGTGAGCCAGACAAGAGAGCAAGCGAGCGAGCCAGATATGCAAGCGAGCGAGCCAGATATGAGAGCGAGCAAGCCAGACATGAGAGCAAGCGAGTGAGCCAGGTATGAGAGCAAGTGAGCCAGAAATGAGAGCAATCGAGCGAGCCAGATATGAGAGCGAGCGAGCCAGACATGAGAGCAAGCGAGCCAGATATGAGAGCAAGCGAGCCAGACATGAGAGCAAGCAAACGAGCCAGATATGAGAGCGATCGAGCCAGACATGAGAGCAAGCGAGCGAGCCAGATATGAGAGCGAGCGAGCCAGACATGAGAGCAAGCGAGCGAGCCAGATATGAGAGCGAGTGAGCCAGACATGAGAGCAAGCAAGCGAGCCAGATATGAGAGCGAGCCAGACATGAGAGCAAGCGAGCGAGCCAGATATGAGAGCAAGCGAGCGAGCCAGATGAGAGCAAGCGAGCAAGCCAGATATGCGAGCGAGCGAGCCAGATAAGAGAGCGAGTCAGACAAGAGAGCAAGCGAGCGAGCCAGATATGCGAGCGAGCGAGCCAGATATGAGAGCGAGCGAGCCAAACATGAGAGCAAGCGAGCGAGCCAGATATGAGAGCAAGTGAGCCAGACATGAGAGCAATCGAGCGAGCCAGATATGAGAGCGAGCGAGCCAGACATGAGAGCAAGCGAGCGAGCCAGATATGAGAGCGAGCGAGCCAGACATGAGAGCAAGCGAGCGAGCCAGGTATGAGAGCAAGTGAGCCAGACATGAGAGCAATCGAGCGAGCCAGATATGAGAGCGAGCGAGCCAGACATGAGAGCAAGCGAGCGAGTCAGATATAAGAGCAAGCGAGCCAGACATGAGAGCAAGCGAGCGAGCCAGATATGAGAGCGAGCCAGACATGAGAGCGAGCCAGATATGAGAGCGAGCCAGATAAGAGAGCGAGCCAGACAAGAGAGCAAGCGAGCGAGCCAGATATGAGAGCGAGCGAGCCAGACATGAGAGCAAGCGAGCGAGCCAGATATGAGAGCGAGCGAGCCAGACATGAGAGCAAGCGAGCGAGCCAAATATGAGAGCGAGCGAGACAGACATGAGAGCAAGCGAGCGAGCAAGATATGAGAGCGAGCGAGCCAGACATGAGAGCAAGCGAGCGAGCCAGATATGAGAGCGAGTGAGCCAGACATGAGGGCAAGCCAGCGAGAAAGATATGAGATCGAGCGAACCAGACATGAGAGCAAGCGAGCGAGCAAGATATGAGATCGAGCGAGCCAGATATGCGAGCAAGTCAGATAAGAGAGCGAGCCAGACAAGAGAGCAAGTGAGCGAGCCAGATATGAGAGCAAGCGAGCGACCCAGATATGAGAGCGAGCGAGGTAAGAGAGCGAGCCAGACAAGAGAGCAAGCGAGCGAGCCAGATATGAGAGCAAGCGAGCGAGCCAGATATGAGAGCGAGCGAGACAGGCATGAGAGCAAGCGAGCGAGCCAGATATGAGAGCGAGCCAGACATGAGAGCAAGCGAGCGAGGCAGATATGAGAGCGAGCGAGACAGACATGAGAGCAAGCGAGCAAGCAAGATATGAGAGCGAGCGAGCCAGACATGAGAGCAAGCGAGCGAGCCAGATATGAGAGCGAGTGAGCCAAACATGAGAGCAAGCCAGCGAGAAAGATATGAGATCGAGCGAGCCAGTTATGCGAGCGAGCCAGATAAGAGAGCGAGCCAGACAAGAGAGCAAGTGAGCGAGCCAGATATGAGAGCAAGCGAGCGAGCCAGATATGAGAGCAAGCGAGCGAGCCAGATATGAGAGCGAGCCAGTTAAGAGAGCGAACAAGACAAGAGAGCAAGCGAGCGAGCCAGATATGAGAGCGAGGGAGCCAGACATGAGAGCGAGCGAGCCAGACATGAGAGCAAGCGAGCGAGCAAGATATGAGAGCGAGCGAGCCAGACATGAGAGCAAGCGAGCGAGCCAGATATGAGAGCGAGTGAGCCAGACATGAGAGCAAGCGAGCGAGCAAGATATGAGATCGAGCGAGCCAGATATGCGAGCAAGTCAGATAAGAGAGCGAGCCAGACAAGAGAGTAAGTGAGCGAGCCAGATATGAGAGCGAGCGAGCCAGACATGAGAGCAAGCGAGCGAGCCAGGTATGAGAGCAAGTGAGCCAGACATGAGAGCAATCGAGCGAGCCAGATATGAGAGCGAGCGAGCCAGACATGAGAGCAAGCGAGCGAGTCAGATATAAGAGCAAGCGAGCCAGACATGAGAGCAAGCGAGCGAGCCAGATATGAGAGCGAGCCAGACATGAGAGCGAGCCAGATATGAGAGCGAGCCAGATAAGAGAGCGAGCCAGACAAGAGAGCAAGCGAGCGAGCCAGATATGAGAGCGAGCGAGCCAGACATGAGAGCAAGCGAGCGAGCCAGATATGAGAGCGAGCGAGCCAGATATGAGAGCAAGCGAGCGAGCCAAATATGAGAGCGAGCGAGACAGACATGAGAGCTAGCGAGCGAGCAAGATATGAGAGCGAGCGAGCCAGACATGAGAGCAAGCGAGCGAGCCAGATATGAGAGCGAGCGAGCCAGACATGAGAGCAAGCGAGCGAGCAAGATACAAGAGCGAGCGAGCCATACATGAGAGCAAGCGAGCGAGCCAGATATGAGAGCGAGGGAGCCAGACATGATAGCAAGCGAACGAGCCAGATATGAAAGCGAGCGAGCCAGATATGAAAGCGAGCCAGACATGAGAGCAAGCGAGCGAGCCAGATATGAGAGCGAGCGAGCCAGACATGTGAGCAAGCGAGCGAGCAAGATATGAGAGCGAGCGAGCCAGACATGAGAGCAAGCGAGCGAACCAGATATGAGAGCGAGTGAGCCAGACATGTGAGCAAGCGAGCGAGCCAGATATGAGAGCGAGCGAGCCAGGTATGAGAGCGAGCGAGCCAGACATCAGAGCAAGCAAGCGAGCAAGATATGAAAGCGAGCTAGCCAGACATGAGAGCAAGCGAGCGAGCCAGATATGATAGCGAGGGAGCCAGACATGAGAGCAAGCGAGCGAGCCAGATATGAGAGCGAGCGAGCCAGATATGAGAGCGAGCCAGATATGAGAGCAAGCGAGCGAGCAAAATATGAGAGCGAGCCAGATAAGAGAGCGAACCAGACAAGAGAGCAAGCGAGCGAGCCAGATATGAGAGTGAGCGAGCCAGACATGAGAGCAAGCGAGCGAGCCATATATGAGAACAAGCGAGCCAGACATAAGAGCAAGCGAGCGAGCCAGATATGAGAGCGAGCGAGGCAGACATGAGAGCAAGCGAGCGAGCCAGATATGAGAGCGAGCGAGCCAGACATGAGAGCAAGCGAGCGAGCAAGATATGAGAGTGAGCGAGCCAGACATGAGAGCAAGTGAGCGAGCCAGATATGAGAGCAAGCGAGCCAGACATGAGAGCAAGCGAGCGAGATAGATATGAGAGCGATCGAGCCAGACATAAGAGCAAGCGAGCGAGCCAGATATGAGAGCGAGCGAGCCAGACATGAGATCAAGCGAGCGAGACAGATATGAGAGCGAGCGAGCCAGACATAAGAGCAAGCGAGAGAGCAAGATATGAGAGCGAGCGAGCCAGACAAGAGAGCAAGCAAGCGAGTCAGATATGAGAGCGAGTGAGCCAGACATGAGAGCAAGCGAGCGAGCAAGATATGAGATCGAGCGAGCCAGATATGCGAGCAAGTCAGATAAGAGAGCGAGCCAGACAAGAGAGCAAGTGAGCGAGCCAGATATGAGAGCAAGCGAGCGAGCCAGATATGAGAGCAAGCGAGCGAGCCAGATATGAGAGCGAGCGAGATAAGAGAGCGAGCCAGACAAGAGAGCAAGCGAGCGAGCCAGATATGAGAGCAAGCGAGCGAGCCAGATATGAGAGCAAGCGAGCCAGATAAGAGAGCGAACCAGACAAGAGAGCAAGCGAGCGAGCCAGATATGAGAGCGAGCGAGCCAGACATGAGAGCAAGCGAGCGAGCTAGATATCAGAGCGAGCGAGCCAGACATGAGAGCAAGCGAGCTAGCCAGATATGAGAGCGAGCGAGCCAGACATGAGAGCAAGCGAGCGAGCAAGATATGAGAGCGAGCCAGATATGAAAGCAAGCGAGCGAGCCAGATATGAGAGCGAGAGAGATAAGAGAGCGAGCCAGACAAGAGAGCAAGCGAGCGAGCCAGATATGAGAGCGAGCCAGACATGAGAGCAATTGAGCGAGCCAGATATGAGAGCAAGCGAGATAAGAGAGCGAGCCAGACAAGAGAGCAAGCGAGCGAGCCAGATATGAGAGCAAGCGAGCGAGCCAGATATGAGAGCGAGGGAGCCAGATATGCGAGCAAGCGAGCCAGATAAGAGAGTGAGCAAGACAAGATAGCAAGCGAGCGAGCCAGATATGCAAGCGAGCGAGCCAGATATGAGAGCGAACGAGCTAGACATGAGAGCAAGCGAGCGAACCAGGTATGAGAGCAAGCGAGCCAGACATGAGAGCAAGCGAGCGAGCCAGATATGAGAGCAAGCGAGCCAGACATGAGAGCAAGCGAGCGAGCCAGATATGAGAGCGATCGAGCCAGACATGAGAGCAAGCGAGCGAGCCAGATATGAGAGCGAGCGAGCCAGACATGAGAGCAAGCGAGCGAGCCAGATATGAGAGCGAGTGAGCCAGACATGAGAGCAAGCGAGCGAGCCAGATAAGAGAGCGAACCAGACAAGAGAGCAAGCGAGCGAGCCAGATATGAGAGTGAGCGAGCCAGACATGAGAGCAAGCGAGCGAGCCAGATATGAGAGCAAGCGAGCTAGACATGAGAGCAAGCAAGGGAGATAGATATGAGAGCGATCGATCCAGACATAAGAGCAAGCGAGCGAGCCAGATATGAGAGCGAGCCAGACATGAGAGCAAGCGAGCGAGCAAGATGTGAGAGCGAGCCAGATAACAGAGCGAACCAGACAAGAGAGCAAACGAGCGAGCCAGATATGGGAGCGAGCGAGCCAGACATGAGAGCAAGCGAGCGAGCCAGATATGAGAGCGAGCGAGCCAGACATGAGAGCAAGCGAGCGAGCAAGATACAAGAGCGAGCCATACATGAGAGCAAGCGAGCGAGCCAGATATGAGAGCGAGGGAGCCAGACATGATAGCAAGCGAACGAGCCAGATATGAAAGCGAGCGAGCCAGATATGAAAGCGAGCCAGACATGAGAGCAAGCGAGCGAGCCAGATATGAGAGCGAGCGAGCCAGACATGTGAGCAAGCGAGCGAGCAAGATATGAGAGCGAGCGAGCCAGACATGAGAGCAAGCGAGCGAGCCAGATATGAGAGCGAGTGAGCCAGACATGTGAGCAAGCGAGTGAGCCAGATATGAGAGCGAGCGAGCCAGATATGAGAGCGAGCGAGCCAGACATGAGAGCAAGCAAGCGAGCAAGATATGAGAGCGAGCTAGCCAGACATGAGAGCAAGCGAGCGAGCCAGATATGATAGCGAGGGAGCCAGACATGAGAGCAAGCGAGCGAGCCAGATATGAGAGCGAGCGAGCCAGACATGAGAGCAAGCGAGCGAGCAAGATACAAGAGCGAGCGAGCCATACATGAGAGCAAGCGAGCGAGCCAGATATGAGAGCAAGGGAGCCAGACATGATAGCAAGCGAACGAGCCAGATATGAAAGCGAGCGAGCCAGATATGAAAGCGAGCCAGACATGAGAGCAAGCGAGCGAGCCAGATATGAGAGCGAGCGAGCCAGACATGTGAGCAAGCGAGCGAGCAAGATATGAGAGCGAGCGAGCCAGACATGAGAGCAAGCGAGCGAGCCAGATATGAGAGCGAGTGAGCCAGACATGTGAGCAAGCGAGCGAGCCAGATATGAGAGCGAGCGAGCCAGATATGAGAGCGAGCGAGCCAGACATGAGAGCAAGCAAGCGAGCAAGATATGAAAGCGAGCTAGCCAGACATGAGAGCAAGCGAGCGAGCCAGATATGATAGCGAGGGAGCCAGACATGAGAGCAAGCGAGCGAGCCAGATATGAGAGCGAGCGAGCCAGATATGAGAGCGAGCCAGATATGAGAGCGAGCCAGACATGAGAGCAAGTGAGCGAGCAAGATATGAGAGCGAGCCAGATAAGAGAGCGAACCAGACAAGAGAGCAAGCGAGCGAGCCAGATATGAGAGTGAGCGAGCCAGACATGAGAGCAAGCGAGCGAGCCAGATATGAGAGCGAGGGAGCCAGACATGATAGCAAGCGAACGAGCCAGATATGAAAACGAGCGAGCCAGATATGAAAGCGAGCCAGACATGAGAGCAAGCGAGCGAGCCAGATATGAGAGCGAGCGAGCCAGACATGTGAGCAAGCGAGCGAGCAAGATATGAGAGCGAGCGAGCCAGACATGAGAGCAAGCGAGCGAGCCAGATATGAGAGCGAGTGAGCCAGACATGTGAGCAAGCGAGCGAGCCAGATATGAGAGCGAGCGAGCCAGATATGAGAGCGAGCGAGCCAGACATGAGAGCAAGCAAGCGAGCAAGATATGAGAGCGAGCTAGCCAGACATGAGAGCAAGCGAGCGAGCCAGATATGATAGCGAGGGAGCCAGACATGAGAGCAAGCGAGCGAGCCAGATATGAGAGCGAGCGAGCCAGATATGAGAGCGAGCCAGATATGAGAGCGAGCCAGACATGAGAGCAAGCGAGCGAGCAAGATATGAGAGCGAGCCAGATAAGAGAGCGAACCAGACAAGAGAGCAAGCGAGCGAGCCAGATATGAGAGTGAGAGAGCCAGACAAGAGAGCAAGCGAGCGAGCCAGATATGAGAGCGATCGAGCCAGACATAAGAGCAAGCGAGCGAGCCAGATATGAGAGCGAGCGAGCCAGACATGAGAGCAAGCGAGCGAGCCAGAAATGAGAGCGAGCGAGCCAGACATGAGAGCAAGCGAGCGAGCCAGATATGAGAGCGAGCCAGACATGAGAGCAAGCGAGCGAGCAAGATATGAGAGCGAGCCAGATAAGAGAGCGAACCAGACAAGAGAGCAAGCGAGCGAGCCAGATATGAGAGCGAGCGAGCCAGACATGAGAGCAAGCAAGCGAGCAAGATATGAGAGCGAGCTAGCCAGACATGAGAGCAAGCGAGCGAGCCAGATATGAGAGCGAGGGAGACAGACATGAGAGCAAGCGAGCTAGCCAGATATGGGAGTGAGCGAGCCAGACATGAGAGCAAGCGAGCGAGCCAGATATGAGAGCGAGCGAGCCAGACATGAGAGCAAGCGAGCGAGTAAGATATGAGAGCGAGCGAGCCAGACATGAGAGCAAGCGAGCCAGATATGAGAGCAAGTGAGCCAGACATGAGAGCAAGCGAGCGAGCAAGATATGAGATCGAGGGAGCCAGATATGCGAGCAAGTCAAATAAGAGAGCGAGCCAGACAAGAGAGCAAGTGAGCGAGCCAGATATGAGAGCAAGCGAGCGAGCCAGATATGAGAGCAAGTGAGCGAGCCAGATGTGAGAGCGAGAGAGATAAGAGAGCGAGCCAGACAAGAGAGCAAGCGAGCGAGCCAGATATGAGAGCAAGCGAGCGAGCAAGATATGAGAGCGAGCGAGCCAGATATGAGAGCAAGCGAGCGAGCAAGATATGAGAGCGAGCGAGCCAGATATGAGAGCAAGCGAGCGAGCCAGATATGAGAGCGAGTGAGCCAGACATGAGAGCAAGCGAGCGAGCCAGATATGAGAGCGAGCGAGCCAGATATGAGAGCGAGCCAGATATGAGAGCGAGCCAGACATGAGAGCAAGCGAGCGAGCAAGATATGAGAGAGAGCCAGATAAGAGAGCAAACCAGACAAGAGAGCAAGCGAGCGAGCCAGATATGAGAGTGAGCGAGCCAGACAAGAGAGCAAGCGAGCGAGCCAGATATGAGAGCGATCGAGCCAGACATAAGAGCAAGTGAGCAAGCCAGATATGAGAGCGAGCGAGCCAGACATGAGAGCAAGCGAGCGAGCCAGATATGAGAGCGAGCGAGCCAGACATGAGAGCAAGCGAGAGAGCCAGATATGAGAGCGAGCCAGACATGAGAGCAAGCGAGCGAGCAAGATATGAGAGCGAGCCAGATAAGAGAGTGAACCAGACAAGAGAGCAAGCGAGCGAGCCAGATATGAGAGCGAGCGAGCCAGACATGAGAGCAAGCGAGCGAGCCAGATATGAGAGCGAGCCAGACATGAGAGCAAGCGAGCCAACAAGATATGAGAGCGAGCCAGATAAGAGAGCGAACCAGACAAGAGAGCAAGCGAGCGAGCCAGATATGAGAGCGAGCGAGCCAGACATGAGAGCAAGCGAGCGAGCAAGATATGAGAGCGAGCGAGCCAGATAAGAGAGCGAACCAGACAAGAGAGCAAGCGAGCGAGCCAGATATGAGAGCAAGCGAGCGAGCCAGATATGAGAGAGAGCGAGATAAGAGAGCGAGCCAGACAAGAGAGCAAGCGAGCGAGTCAGATATGAGAGCAAGCGAGCGAGCCAGATGAGAGCAAGCGAGCAAGCCAGATATGCGAGCGAGCGAGCCAGATATGAGAGCGAGCCAGACATGAGAGCAAGCGAGCCAGATATGAGAGCAAGTGAGCCAGACATGAGAGCAAGCGAGCGAGCAAGATATGAGATCGAGCGAGCCAGATATGCGAGCAAGTCAGATAAGAGAGCGAGCCAGACAAGAGAGCAAGTGAGCGAGCCAGATATGAGAGCGAGCGAGCCAGACATGAGAGCAAGCGAGCGAGCCAGATATGAGAGCAAGCGAGCCAGACATGAGAGCAAGCGAGCGAGCAAGATATGAGAGCGAGCGAGCCAGACATGAGAGCAAGCGAGCGAGCCAGATATGAGAGCGAGGGAGACAGACATGAGAGCAAGCGAGCGAGCCAGATATGAGAGTGAGCGATCCAGACATGAGAGCAAGCGAGCGAGCCAGATATGAGAGCGAGCGAGCCAGACATGAGAGCAAGCGAGCGAGCAAGATATGAGAGCGAGCGAGCCAGACATGAGAGCAAGCGAGCCAGATATGAGAGCGAGTGAGCCAGACATGAGAGCAAGCGAGCGAGCAAGATATGAGAGCGAGCGAGCCAGATATGCGAGCAAGTCAGATAAGAGAGCGAGCCAGACAAGAGAGCAAGTGAGCGAGCCAGATATGAGAGCAAGCGAGCGAGCCAGATATGAGAGCAAGTGAGCGAGCCAGATGTGAGAGCGAGAGAGATAAGAGAGCGAG
The DNA here is from genome assembly GCF_029499605.1 of Hyla sarda. Taxonomy (NCBI): domain Eukaryota; kingdom Metazoa; phylum Chordata; class Amphibia; order Anura; family Hylidae; genus Hyla; species Hyla sarda. The sequence goes on along the minus strand of NW_026608841.1, from coordinate 36,812 downwards.
CCAGACAAGAGAGCAAGCGAGCGAGCCAGATATGAGAGCAAGCGAGCGAGCAAGATATGAGAGCGAGCGAGCCAGATATGAGAGCAAGCGAGCGAGCAAGATATGAGAGCGAGCGAGCCAGATATGAGAGCAAGCGAGCGAGCCAGATATGAGAGCGAGTGAGCCAGACATGAGAGCAAGCGAGCGAGCCAGATATGAGAGCGAGCGAGCCAGATATGAGAGCGAGCCAGATATGAGAGCGAGCCAGACATGAGAGCAAGCGAGCGAGCAAGATATGAGAGAGAGCCAGATAAGAGAGCAAACCAGACAAGAGAGCAAGCGAGCGAGCCAGATTTGAGAGTGAGCGAGCCAGACAAGAGAGCAAGCGAGCGAGCCAGATATGAGAGCGATCGAGCCAGACATAAGAGCAAGCGAGCAAGCCAGATATGAGAGCGAGCGAGCCAGACATGAGAGCAAGCGAGCGAGCCAGATATGAGAGCGAGCGAGCCAGACATGAGAGCAAGCGAGCGAGCCAGATATGAGAGCGAGCCAGACATGAGAGCAAGCGAGCGAGCAAGATATGAGAGCGAGCCAGATAAGAGAGTGAACCAGACAAGAGAGCAAGCGAGCGAGCCAGATATGAGAGCGAGCGAGCCAGACATGAGAGCAAGCGAGCGAGCCAGATATGAGAGCGAGCCAGACATGAGAGCAAGCGAGCCAACAAGATATGAGAGCGAGCCAGATAAGAGAGCGAACCAGACAAGAGAGCAAGCGAGCGAGCCAGATATGAGAGCGAGCGAGCCAGACATGAGAGCAAGCGAGCGAGCAAGATATGAGAGCGAGCGAGCCAGACATGTGAGCAAGCGAGCCAGATATGAGAGCGAGCGAGCCAGATATGAGAGCAAGCGAGCGAGCCAGATATGAGAGCAAGCGAGCGAGTCAGATATGAGAGCGAGAGAGATAAGAGAGCGAGCCAGACAAGAGAGCAAGTGAGCGAGCCAGATATGAGAGCAAGCGAGCGAGCCAGATATGAGAGCAAGCGAGCGATTCAGATATGAGAGCGAGAGAGATAAGAGAGCGAGCCAGACAAGAGAGCAAGCGAGCGAGCCAGACATAAGAGTAAGCGAGCGAGCCAGATATGAGAGCGAGCGAGCCAGACATGAGAGCAAGCGAGCAAGCCTGATATGTGAACGAGCGAGCCAGATATGAGAGCGAGCGAGCCAGACATGAGAGCAAGCGAGTCAGCCAGGTATGAGAGCAAGTGAGCCAGAAATGAGAGCAATCGAGCGAGCCAGATATGAGAGCGAGCGAGCCAGACATGAGAGCAAGCAAGCGAGCCAGATATGAGAGCAAGCGAGCCAGACATAAGAGCAAGCGAGCGAGCCAGATATGAGAGCGATCGAGCCAGACATGAGAGCAAGCGAGCGAGCCAGATATGAGAGCGAGCGAGCCAGACATGAGAGCAAGCGAGCGAGCCAGATATGAGAGCGAGTGAGCCAGACATGAGAGCAAGCGAGCGAGCCAGATATGAGAGCGAGCCAGACATGAGAGCAAGCGAGCGAGCCAGATATGAGAGCGAGCGAGCCAGACATGAGAGCAAGCGAGTGAGCCAGATATGAGAACGAGCCAGACATGAGAGCAAGCGAGCGAGCAAGATATGAGAGCGAGCCAGATAAGAGAGCGATCCAGACAAGAGAGCAAGCGAGCGAGCCAGATATGAGAGCGAGCAAGCCAGACATGAGAGCAAGCGAGCGAGCCAGATATGAGAGCGAGCGAGCCAGATATGCAAGCTAGCGAGCCAGATAAGAGAGCGAACCAGACAAGAGAGCAAGCGAGCGAGCCAGATATGAGAGCGAGCGAGCCAGACATGAGAGCAAGCGAGCAAGCCAGATATGAGAGCGAGTGAGCCAGACATGAGAGCAAGCGAGCGAGCCAGATATGAGAGCGAGCAAGACAGACATGAGAGCAAGCGAGCGAGCAAGATATGAGAGCGAGCGAGCCAGACATGAGAGCAAGCGAGCGAGCCAGATGTGAGAGCGAGTGAGCCAGACATGAGGGCAAGCCAGCGAGAAAGATATGAGATCGAGCGAACCAGACATGAGAGCAAGCGAGCGAGCAAGATATGAGATCGGGCGAGCCAGATATGCGAGCAAGTCAGATAAGAGAGCGAGACAGACAAGAGAGCAAGTGAGCGAGCCAGATATGAGAGCAAGCGAGCGAGCCAGATATGAGAGCAAGCGAGCGACCCAGATATGAGAGCGAGCGAGGTAAGAGAGCGAGCCAGACAAGAGAGCAAGCGAGCGAGCCAGATATGAGAGCAAGCGAGCGAGCCAGATATGAGAGCGAGCGAGCCAGACATGAGAGCAAGCGAGCGAGCCAGATATGAGAGCGAGTGAGCCAGACATGAGAGCAAGCGAGCGAGCAAGATATGAGAGCGAGCGAGCCAGACATGAGAGCAAGCGAGCGAGCCAGATATGAGAGCGAGTGAGCCAAACATGAGAGCAAGCCAGCGAGAAAGATATGAGATCGAGCGAGCCAGTTATGCGAGCGAGCCAGATAAGAGAGCGAGCCAGACAAGAGAGCAAGTGAGCGAAACAGATGTGAGAGCAAGCGAGCGAGCCAGATATGAGAGCAAGTGAGCGAGCCAGATATGAGAGCGAGCCAGATAAGAGAGCGAACAAGACAAGTGAGCAAGCAAGCGAGCCAGATATGAGAGCGAGAGAGCCAGATATGAGAGCGATCGAGCCAGACATGAGAGCAAGCGAGCGAGCCAGATATGAGAGCGAGCGAGCCAGACATGAGAGCAAGCGAGCGAGCCAGATATGAGAGCGAGTGAGCCAGACATGAGAGCAAGCGAGCGAGCCAGATATGAGAGCGAGCCAGACATGAGAGCAAGCGAGCGAGCCAGATATGAGAGCGAGCGAGCCAGACATGAGAGCAAGCGAGTGAGCCAGATATGAGAACGAGCCAGACATGAGAGCAAGCGAGCGAGCAAGATATGAGATCGAGCGAGCCAGATATGCGAGCAAGTCAGATAAGAGAGCGAGCCAGACAAGAGAGCAAGTGAGCGAGCCAGATATGAGAGCAAGCGAGCGAGCCAGATATGAGAGCGAGCGAGATAAGAGAGCGAGCCAGACAAGAGAGCAAGCGAGCCAGATATGAGAGCAAGCGAGCGAGTCAGATATGAGAGCGAGGGAGCCAGATATGCGAGCGAGCGAGCCAGATAAGAGAGTGAGCCAGACAAGAGAGCAAGCGAGCGAGCCAGATATGCAAGCGAGCGAGCCAGATAAGAGAGCGAACCAGACATGAGAGCAAGCGAGCGAGCCAGATATGAGAGCAAGCGAGCGAGCCAGATATGAGAGAGAGCGAGATAAGAGAGCGAGCCAGACAAGAGAGCAAGCGAGCGAGTCAGATATGAGAGCAAGCGAGCGAGCCAGATGAGAGCAAGCGAGCAAGCCAGATATGCGAGCGAGCGAGCCAGATAAGAGAGCGAGTCAGACAAGAGAGCAAGCGAGCGAGCCAGATATGCGAGCGAGCAAGCCAGATATGAGAGCGAGCGAGCCAAACATGAGATCAAGCGAGCGAGCCAGATATGAGAGCAAGTGAGCCAGACATGAGAGCAATCGAGCGAGCCAGATAAGAGAGCGAGCGAGCCAGACATGAGAGCAAGCGAGCGAGCCAGATATGAGAGCGAGCGAGCCAGACATGAGAGCAAGCGAGCGAGCCAGGTATGAGAGCAAGTGAGCCAGACATGAGAGCAATCGAGCGAGCCAGATATGAGAGCGAGCGAGCCAGACATGAGAGCAAGCGAGCGAGTCAGATATGAGAGCAAGCGAGCCAGACATGAGAGCAAGTGAGCGAGCCAGATATGAGAGCGAGCCAGACATGAGAGCGAGCCAGATATGAGAGCGAGCCAGATAAGAGAACGAGCCAGACAAGAGAGCAAGCGAGCGAGCCAGATATGAGAGCGAGCGAGCCAGACATGAGAGCAAGCGAGCGAGCCAGATATGAGAGCGAGCGAGCCAGACATGAGAGCAAGCGAGCGAGCCAGATATGAGAGCGAGCGAGACAGACATGAGAGCAAGCGAGCGAGCAAGATATGAGAGCGAGCGAGCCAGACATGAGAGCAAGCGAGCGAGCCAGATGTGAGAGCGAGTGAGCCAGACATGAGGGCAAGCCAGCGAGAAAGATATGAGATCGAGCGAACCACACATGAGAGCAAGCGAGCGAGCAAGATATGAGATCGAGCGAGCCAGATATGCGAGCAAGTCAGATAAGAGAGCGAGCCAGACAAGAGAGCAAGTGAGCGAGCCAGATATGAGAGCAAGCGAGCGACCCAGATATGAGAGCGAGCGAGGTAAGAGAGCGAGCCAGACAAGAGAGAAAGCGAGCGAGCCAGATATGAGAGCAAGCGAGCGAGCCAGATATGAGAGCGAGTGAGCCAAACATGAGAGCAAGCCAGCGAGAAAGATATGAGATCGATCGAGCCAGTTATGCGAGCGAGCCAGATAAGAGAGCGAGCCAGACAAGAGAGCAAGTGAGCGAGCCAGATATGAGAGCAAGCGAGCGAGCCAGATATGAGAGCAAGCGAGCGAGCCAGATATGAGAGCGAGCCAGTTAAGAGAGCGAACAAGACAAGAGAGCAAGCGAGCGAGCCAGATATGAGAGCGAGGGAGCCAGACATGAGAGCGAGCGAGCCAGACATGAGAGCAAGCGAGCGAGCAAGATATGAGAGCGAGCGAGCCAGACATGAGAGCAAGCGAGCGAGCCAGATATGAGAGCGAGTGAGCCAGACATGAGAGCAAGCGAGCGAGCAAGATATGAGATCGAGCGAGCCAGATATGCGAGCAAGTCAGATAAGAGAGCGAGCCAGACAAGAGAGTAAGTGAGCGAGCCAGATATGAGAGCGAGCGAGCCAGACATGAGAGCAAGCGAGCGAGCCAGGTATGAGAGCAAGTGAGCCAGACATGAGAGCAATCGAGCGAGCCAGATATGAGAGCAAGCGAGCGAGCCAGATATGAGAGCAAGCGAGCGAGCCAGATATGAGAGCGAGCCAGATAAGAGAGCGAACAAGACAAGAGAGCAAGCGAGCGAGCCAGATATGAGAGCGAGGGAGCCAGACATGAGAGCGAGCGAGCCAAACATGAGAGCAATCGAGCGAGCCAGATATGAGAGCAAGCGGGCGAGCCAGATATGAGAGCAAGCGAGCGAGCCAGTTATGCGAGCGAGCCAGACAAGAGAGCGAGCGAGCCAGATATGAGAGCAAGCGAGCGAGCCAGATATGAGAGCGAGTGAGCCAGACATGAGAGCAAGCGAGCGAGCCAAATATGAGAGCGAGCCAGACATGAGAGCGAGCCAGATATGAGAGCGAGCCAGATAAGAGAGCGAGCCAGAAAAGAGAGCAAGTGAGCGAGCCAGATATGAGAGCAAACGAGCGAGCCAGATATGAGAGCTAGCGAGCGAGCCAGATATGAGAGCAAGCGAGATAAGAGATCGAGCCAGACAAGAGAGCAAGCGAGCGAGCCAGATATGAGAGCAAGAGAGCGAGCCAGATGAGAGCAAGCGAGCGAGCCAGATATGCGAGCGAGCGAGCCAGATAAGAGAGCGAGCCAGACAAGAGAGCAAGCGAGCGAGCCAGATATGCGAGCGAGCAAGCCAGATAAGAGAGTGAGCCAGACAAGAGAGCAAGCGAGCGAGCCAGATATGAGAGCGAGCGAGCCAGACATGAGAGCAAGCGAGCAAGGCAGGTATGAGAGCAAGCGAGCCAGACATGAGAGCAATCGAGCGAGCCAGATATGAGAGCGAGCGAGCCAGACATGAGAGCAAGCGAGCGAGCCAGATATGAGAGCGAGCGAGCCAGACATGAGAGCAAGCGAGCAAGCCAAATATGAGAGCGAGCCAGACATGAGAGTGAGCCAGATATGAGAGCGAGCCAGATAAGAGAGCGAGCCAGACAAGAGAGCAAGTGAGCGAGCCAGATATGAGAGCAAACGAGCTAGCCAGATATGAGAGCAAGCGAGCGAGCCAGATATGAGAGCGAGCGAGATAAGAGAGCGAGCCAGACAAGAGAGCAAGCGAGCGAGCCAGATATGAGAGCAAGCGAGCGAGCCAGATGAGAGCAAGCGAGTGAGCCAGATATGCGAGCGAGCGAGCCAGACAAGAGAGCAAGCGAGCGAGCCAGATATGCGAGCGAGCAAGCCAGATAAGAGAGTGAGCCAGACAAGAGAGCAAGCGAGCGAGCCAGATATGAGAGCTAGCGAGCGAGCCAGATATGAGAGCGAGCGAGATAAGAGAGCGAGCCAGACAAGAGAGCAAGCGAGCGAGCCAGATATGAGAGCAAGCGAGCGAGCCAGATGAGAGCAAGCGAGCGAGCCAGATATGCGAGCGAGCGAGCCAGATAAGAGAGCGAGCCAGACAAGAGAGCAAGCGAGCGAGCCAGATATGCGAGCAAGCCAGATAAGAGAGTGAGCCAGACAAGAGAGCAAGCGAGCGAGCCAGATATGCGAGCGAGCGAGCCAGATATGAGAGCGAGCGAGCCAGACATGAGAGCAAGCTAGTGAACCAGGTATGAGAGCAAGTGAGCCAGAAATGAGAGCAATCGAGCGAACCAGATATGAGAGCGAGCGAGCCAGACATGAGAGCGAACGAGCGAGCCAGATATGAGAGCAAGCGAGCGAGCCAGATGAGAGCAAGCGAGCAAGCCAGATATGCGAGCGAGCGAGCCAGATAAGAGAGCGAGTCAGACAAGAGAGCAAGCGAGCGAGCCAGATATGCGAGCGAGCGAGCCAGATATGAGAGCGAGCGAGCCAAACATGAGAGCAAGCGAGCGAGCCAGGTATGAGAGCAAGTGGGCCAGACATGAGAGCAATCGAGCGAGCCAGATATGAGAGCGAGCCAGATAAGAGAGCGAGCCAGACAAGAGAGCAAGCGAGCGAGCCAGATATGAGAGCGAGCGAGGCAGACACGAGAGCAAGCGAGCGAGCCAGATATGAGAGCGAGCGAGACAGACATGAGAGCAAGCGAGCGAGCAAGATATGAGAGCGAGCGAGCCAGACATGAGAGCAAGCGAGCGAGCCAGATATGAGAGCGAGTGAGCCAGACATGAGGGCAAGCCAGCGAGAAAGATATGAGATCGAGCGAACCAGACATGAGAGCAAGCGAGCGAGCAAGATATGAGATCGACCGAGCCAGATATGCGAGCAAGTCAGATAAGAGAGCGAGCCAGACAAGAGAGCAAGTGAGCGAGCCAGATATGAGAGAAAGCGAGCGACCCAGATATGAGAGCGAGCGAGGTAAGAGAGCGAGCCAGACAAGAGAGCAAGCGAGCGAGCCAGATATGAGAGCAAGCGAGCGAGCCAGATATGAGAGCGAGCGAGCCAGACATGAGAGCAAGCGAGCGAGCCAGATATGAGAGCGAGCCAGACATGAGAGCAAGCGAGCGAGGCAGATATGAGAGTGAGCGAGCCAGACATGAGAGCAAGCGAGCGAGCCAGATATGAGAGCGAGTGAGCCAAACATGAGAGCAAGCCAGCGAGAAAGATATGAGATCGAGCGAGCCAGTTATGCGAGCGAGCCAGATAAGAGAGCGAGCCAGACAAGAGAGCAAGTGAGCGAGCCAGATATGAGAGCAAGCGAGCGAGCCAGATGAGAGCAAGCGAGCGAGCCAGATATGCGAGCGAGCGAGCCAGATAAGAGAGCGAGCCAGACAAGAGAGCAAGCGAGCGAGCCAGATATGCAAGCGAGCAAGCCAGATGAGAGCAAGCGAGCGAGCCAGATATGCGAGCGAGCGAGCCAGATAAGAGAGCGAGCCAGACAAGAGAGCAAGCGAGCGAGCCAGATATGCAAGCGAGCAAGCCAGATAAGAGAGTGAGCCAGACAATAGAGCAAGCGAGCGAGCCAGATATGCAAGCGAGCGAGCCAGATATGAGAGCGAGCGAGCCAGACATGAGAGCAAGCGAGCAAGGCAGGTATGAGAGCAAGCGAGCCAGACAAGAGAGCAATCGAGCGAGCCAGATATGAGAGCGAGCGAGCCAGACATGAGAGCAAGCGAGCGAGCCAGATATGAGAGCGAGCGAGCCAGACATGAGAGCTAGCGAGCAAGCCAAATATGAGAGAGAGCCAGACATGAGAGCGAGCCAGATATGAGAGCGAGCCAGACAAGAGAGCAAGCGAGCGAGCCAGATATGAGAGCAAGCGAGCGAGCCAGATGAGAGCAAGCGAGCGAGCCAGATATGCGAGCGAGCGAGCCAGATAAGAGAGCGAGCCAGACAAGAGAGCAAGCGAGCGAGCCAGATATGCGAGCGAGCAAGCCAGATAAGAGAGTGAGCCAGACAAGAGAGCAAGCGAGCGAGCCAGATATGCAAGCGAGCGAGCCAGATATGAGAGCGAGCAAGCCAGACATGAGAGCAAGCGAGTGAGCCAGGTATGAGAGCAAGTGAGCCAGAAATGAGAGCAATCGAGCGAGCCAGATATGAGAGCGAGCGAGCCAGACATGAGAGCAAGCGAGCCAGATATGAGAGCAAGCGAGCCAGACATGAGAGCAAGCAAACGAGCCAGATATGAGAGCGATCGAGCCAGACATGAGAGCAAGCGAGCGAGCCAGATATGAGAGCGAGCGAGCCAGACATGAGAGCAAGCGAGCGAGCCAGATATGAGAGCGAGTGAGCCAGACATGAGAGCAAGCAAGCGAGCCAGATATGAGAGCGAGCCAGACATGAGAGCAAGCGAGCGAGCCAGATATGAGAGCAAGCGAGCGAGCCAGATGAGAGCAAGCGAGCAAGCCAGATATGCGAGCGAGCGAGCCAGATAAGAGAGCGAGTCAGACAAGAGAGCAAGCGAGCGAGCCAGATATGCGAGCGAGCGAGCCAGATATGAGAGCGAGCGAGCCAAACATGAGAGCAAGCGAGCGAGCCAGATATGAGAGCAAGTGAGCCAGACATGAGAGCAATCGAGCGAGCCAGATATGAGAGCGAGCGAGCCAGACATGAGAGCAAGCGAGCGAGCCAGATATGAGAGCGAGCGAGCCAGACATGAGAGCAAGCGAGCGAGCCAGGTATGAGAGCAAGTGAGCCAGACATGAGAGCAATCGAGCGAGCCAGATATGAGAGCGAGCGAGCCAGACATGAGAGCAAGCGAGCGAGTCAGATATAAGAGCAAGCGAGCCAGACATGAGAGCAAGCGAGCGAGCCAGATATGAGAGCGAGCCAGACATGAGAGCGAGCCAGATATGAGAGCGAGCCAGATAAGAGAGCGAGCCAGACAAGAGAGCAAGCGAGCGAGCCAGATATGAGAGCGAGCGAGCCAGACATGAGAGCAAGCGAGCGAGCCAGATATGAGAGCGAGCGAGCCAGACATGAGAGCAAGCGAGCGAGCCAAATATGAGAGCGAGCGAGACAGACATGAGAGCAAGCGAGCGAGCAAGATATGAGAGCGAGCGAGCCAGACATGAGAGCAAGCGAGCGAGCCAGATATGAGAGCGAGTGAGCCAGACATGAGGGCAAGCCAGCGAGAAAGATATGAGATCGAGCGAACCAGACATGAGAGCAAGCGAGCGAGCAAGATATGAGATCGAGCGAGCCAGATATGCGAGCAAGTCAGATAAGAGAGCGAGCCAGACAAGAGAGCAAGTGAGCGAGCCAGATATGAGAGCAAGCGAGCGACCCAGATATGAGAGCGAGCGAGGTAAGAGAGCGAGCCAGACAAGAGAGCAAGCGAGCGAGCCAGATATGAGAGCAAGCGAGCGAGCCAGATATGAGAGCGAGCGAGACAGGCATGAGAGCAAGCGAGCGAGCCAGATATGAGAGCGAGCCAGACATGAGAGCAAGCGAGCGAGGCAGATATGAGAGCGAGCGAGACAGACATGAGAGCAAGCGAGCAAGCAAGATATGAGAGCGAGCGAGCCAGACATGAGAGCAAGCGAGCGAGCCAGATATGAGAGCGAGTGAGCCAAACATGAGAGCAAGCCAGCGAGAAAGATATGAGATCGAGCGAGCCAGTTATGCGAGCGAGCCAGATAAGAGAGCGAGCCAGACAAGAGAGCAAGTGAGCGAGCCAGATATGAGAGCAAGCGAGCGAGCCAGATATGAGAGCAAGCGAGCGAGCCAGATATGAGAGCGAGCCAGTTAAGAGAGCGAACAAGACAAGAGAGCAAGCGAGCGAGCCAGATATGAGAGCGAGGGAGCCAGACATGAGAGCGAGCGAGCCAGACATGAGAGCAAGCGAGCGAGCAAGATATGAGAGCGAGCGAGCCAGACATGAGAGCAAGCGAGCGAGCCAGATATGAGAGCGAGTGAGCCAGACATGAGAGCAAGCGAGCGAGCAAGATATGAGATCGAGCGAGCCAGATATGCGAGCAAGTCAGATAAGAGAGCGAGCCAGACAAGAGAGTAAGTGAGCGAGCCAGATATGAGAGCGAGCGAGCCAGACATGAGAGCAAGCGAGCGAGCCAGGTATGAGAGCAAGTGAGCCAGACATGAGAGCAATCGAGCGAGCCAGATATGAGAGCGAGCGAGCCAGACATGAGAGCAAGCGAGCGAGTCAGATATAAGAGCAAGCGAGCCAGACATGAGAGCAAGCGAGCGAGCCAGATATGAGAGCGAGCCAGACATGAGAGCGAGCCAGATATGAGAGCGAGCCAGATAAGAGAGCGAGCCAGACAAGAGAGCAAGCGAGCGAGCCAGATATGAGAGCGAGCGAGCCAGACATGAGAGCAAGCGAGCGAGCCAGATATGAGAGCGAGCGAGCCAGATATGAGAGCAAGCGAGCGAGCCAAATATGAGAGCGAGCGAGACAGACATGAGAGCTAGCGAGCGAGCAAGATATGAGAGCGAGCGAGCCAGACATGAGAGCAAGCGAGCGAGCCAGATATGAGAGCGAGCGAGCCAGACATGAGAGCAAGCGAGCGAGCAAGATACAAGAGCGAGCGAGCCATACATGAGAGCAAGCGAGCGAGCCAGATATGAGAGCGAGGGAGCCAGACATGATAGCAAGCGAACGAGCCAGATATGAAAGCGAGCGAGCCAGATATGAAAGCGAGCCAGACATGAGAGCAAGCGAGCGAGCCAGATATGAGAGCGAGCGAGCCAGACATGTGAGCAAGCGAGCGAGCAAGATATGAGAGCGAGCGAGCCAGACATGAGAGCAAGCGAGCGAACCAGATATGAGAGCGAGTGAGCCAGACATGTGAGCAAGCGAGCGAGCCAGATATGAGAGCGAGCGAGCCAGGTATGAGAGCGAGCGAGCCAGACATCAGAGCAAGCAAGCGAGCAAGATATGAAAGCGAGCTAGCCAGACATGAGAGCAAGCGAGCGAGCCAGATATGATAGCGAGGGAGCCAGACATGAGAGCAAGCGAGCGAGCCAGATATGAGAGCGAGCGAGCCAGATATGAGAGCGAGCCAGATATGAGAGCAAGCGAGCGAGCAAAATATGAGAGCGAGCCAGATAAGAGAGCGAACCAGACAAGAGAGCAAGCGAGCGAGCCAGATATGAGAGTGAGCGAGCCAGACATGAGAGCAAGCGAGCGAGCCATATATGAGAACAAGCGAGCCAGACATAAGAGCAAGCGAGCGAGCCAGATATGAGAGCGAGCGAGGCAGACATGAGAGCAAGCGAACGAGCCAGATATGAGAGCGAGCGAGCCAGACATGAGAGCAAGCGAGCGAGCAAGATATGAGAGTGAGCGAGCCAGACATGAGAGCAAGTGAGCGAGCCAGATATGAGAGCAAGCGAGCCAGACATGAGAGCAAGCGAGCGAGATAGATATGAGAGCGATCGAGCCAGACATAAGAGCAAGCGAGCGAGCCAGATATGAGAGCGAGCGAGCCAGACATGAGATCAAGCGAGCGAGACAGATATGAGAGCGAGCGAGCCAGACATAAGAGCAAGCGAGAGAGCAAGATATGAGAGCGAGCGAGCCAGACAAGAGAGCAAGCAAGCGAGTCAGATATGAGAGCGAGTGAGCCAGACATGAGAGCAAGCGAGCGAGCAAGATATGAGATCGAGCGAGCCAGATATGCGAGCAAGTCAGATAAGAGAGCGAGCCAGACAAGAGAGCAAGTGAGCGAGCCAGATATGAGAGCAAGCGAGCGAGCCAGATATGAGAGCAAGCGAGCGAGCCAGATATGAGAGCGAGCGAGATAAGAGAGCGAGCCAGACAAGAGAGCAAGCGAGCGAGCCAGATATGAGAGCAAGCGAGCGAGCCAGATATGAGAGCAAGCGAGCCAGATAAGAGAGCGAACCAGACAAGAGAGCAAGCGAGCGAGCCAGATATGAGAGCGAGCGAGCCAGACATGAGAGCAAGCGAGCGAGCTAGATATCAGAGCGAGCGAGCCAGACATGAGAGCAAGCGAGCTAGCCAGATATGAGAGCGAGCGAGCCAGACATGAGAGCAAGCGAGCGAGCAAGATATGAGAGCGAGCCAGATATGAAAGCAAGCGAGCGAGCCAGATATGAGAGCGAGAGAGATAAGAGAGCGAGCCAGACAAGAGAGCAAGCGAGCGAGCCAGATATGAGAGCGAGCCAGACATGAGAGCAATTGAGCGAGCCAGATATGAGAGCAAGCGAGATAAGAGAGCGAGCCAGACAAGAGAGCAAGCGAGCGAGCCAGATATGAGAGCAAGCGAGCGAGCCAGATATGAGAGCGAGGGAGCCAGATATGCGAGCAAGCGAGCCAGATAAGAGAGTGAGCAAGACAAGATAGCAAGCGAGCGAGCCAGATATGCAAGCGAGCGAGCCAGATATGAGAGCGAACGAGCTAGACATGAGAGCAAGCGAGCGAACCAGGTATGAGAGCAAGCGAGCCAGACATGAGAGCAAGCGAGCGAGCCAGATATGAGAGCAAGCGAGCCAGACATGAGAGCAAGCGAGCGAGCCAGATATGAGAGCGATCGAGCCAGACATGAGAGCAAGCGAGCGAGCCAGATATGAGAGCGAGCGAGCCAGACATGAGAGCAAGCGAGCGAGCCATATATGAGAACAAGCGAGCCAGACATAAGAGCAAGCGAGCGAGCCAGATATGAGAGCGAGCGAGGCAGACATGAGAGCAAGCGAGCGAGCCAGATATGAGAGCGAGCGAGCCAGACATGAGAGCAAGCGAGCGAGCAAGATATGAGAGTGAGCGAGCCAGACATGAGAGCAAGTGAGCGAGCCAGATATGAGAGCAAGCGAGCCAGACATGAGAGCAAGCGAGCGAGATAGATATGAGAGCGATCGAGCCAGACATAAGAGCAAGCGAGCGAGCCAGATATGAGAGCGAGCGAGCCAGACATGAGATCAAGCGAGCGAGACAGATATGAGAGCGAGCGAGCCAGACATAAGAGCAAGCGAGAGAGCAAGATATGAGAGCGAGCGAGCCAGACAAGAGAGCAAGCAAGCGAGTCAGATATGAGAGCGAGTGAGCCAGACATGAGAGCAAGCGAGCGAGCAAGATATGAGATCGAGCGAGCCAGATATGCGAGCAAGTCAGATAAGAGAGCGAGCCAGACAAGAGAGCAAGTGAGCGAGCCAGATATGAGAGCAAGCGAGCGAGCCAGATATGAGAGCAAGCGAGCGAGCCAGATATGAGAGCGAGCGAGATAAGAGAGCGAGCCAGACAAGAGAGCAAGCGAGCGAGCCAGATATGAGAGCAAGCGAGCGAGCCAGATATGAGAGCAAGCGAGCCAGATAAGAGAGCGAACCAGACAAGAGAGCAAGCGAGCGAGCCAGATATGAGAGCGAGCGAGCCAGACATGAGAGCAAGCGAGCGAGCTAGATATCAGAGCGAGCGAGCCAGACATGAGAGCAAGCGAGCTAGCCAGATATGAGAGCGAGCGAGCCAGACATGAGAGCAAGCGAGCGAGCAAGATATGAGAGCGAGCCAGATATGAAAGCAAGCGAGCGAGCCAGATATGAGAGCGAGAGAGATAAGAGAGCGAGCCAGACAAGAGAGCAAGCGAGCGAGCCAGATATGAGAGCGAGCCAGACATGAGAGCAATTGAGCGAGCCAGATATGAGAGCAAGCGAGATAAGAGAGCGAGCCAGACAAGAGAGCAAGCGAGCGAGCCAGATATGAGAGCAAGCGAGCGAGCCAGATATGAGAGCGAGGGAGCCAGATATGCGAGCAAGCGAGCCAGATAAGAGAGTGAGCAAGACAAGATAGCAAGCGAGCGAGCCAGATATGCAAGCGAGCGAGCCAGATATGAGAGCGAACGAGCTAGACATGAGAGCAAGCGAGCGAACCAGGTATGAGAGCAAGCGAGCCAGACATGAGAGCAAGCGAGCGAGCCAGATATGAGAGCAAGCGAGCCAGACATGAGAGCAAGCGAGCGAGCCAGATATGAGAGCGATCGAGCCAGACATGAGAGCAAGCGAGCGAGCCAGATATGAGAGCGAGCGAGCCAGACATGAGAGCAAGCGAGCGAGCCAGATATGAGAGCGAGTGAGCCAGACATGAGAGCAAGCGAGCGAGCCAGATAAGAGAGCGAACCAGACAAGAGAGCAAGCGAGCGAGCCAGATATGAGAGTGAGCGAGCCAGACATGAGAGCAAGCGAGCGAGCCAGATATGAGAGCAAGCGAGCTAGACATGAGAGCAAGCAAGGGAGATAGATATGAGAGCGATCGATCCAGACATAAGAGCAAGCGAGCGAGCCAGATATGAGAGCGAGCCAGACATGAGAGCAAGCGAGCGAGCAAGATGTGAGAGCGAGCCAGATAACAGAGCGAACCAGACAAGAGAGCAAACGAGCGAGCCAGATATGGGAGCGAGCGAGCCAGACATGAGAGCAAGCGAGCGAGCCAGATATGAGAGCGAGCGAGCCAGACATGAGAGCAAGCGAGCGAGCAAGATACAAGAGCGAGCCATACATGAGAGCAAGCGAGCGAGCCAGATATGAGAGCGAGGGAGCCAGACATGATAGCAAGCGAACGAGCCAGATATGAAAGCGAGCGAGCCAGATATGAAAGCGAGCCAGACATGAGAGCAAGCGAGCGAGCCAGATATGAGAGCGAGCGAGCCAGACATGTGAGCAAGCGAGCGAGCAAGATATGAGAGCGAGCGAGCCAGACATGAGAGCAAGCGAGCGAGCCAGATATGAGAGCGAGTGAGCCAGACATGTGAGCAAGCGAGTGAGCCAGATATGAGAGCGAGCGAGCCAGATATGAGAGCGAGCGAGCCAGACATGAGAGCAAGCAAGCGAGCAAGATATGAGAGCGAGCTAGCCAGACATGAGAGCAAGCGAGCGAGCCAGATATGATAGCGAGGGAGCCAGACATGAGAGCAAGCGAGCGAGCCAGATATGAGAGCGAGCGAGCCAGACATGAGAGCAAGCGAGCGAGCAAGATACAAGAGCGAGCGAGCCATACATGAGAGCAAGCGAGCGAGCCAGATATGAGAGCAAGGGAGCCAGACATGATAGCAAGCGAACGAGCCAGATATGAAAGCGAGCGAGCCAGATATGAAAGCGAGCCAGACATGAGAGCAAGCGAGCGAGCCAGATATGAGAGCGAGCGAGCCAGACATGTGAGCAAGCGAGCGAGCAAGATATGAGAGCGAGCGAGCCAGACATGAGAGCAAGCGAGCGAGCCAGATATGAGAGCGAGTGAGCCAGACATGTGAGCAAGCGAGCGAGCCAGATATGAGAGCGAGCGAGCCAGATATGAGAGCGAGCGAGCCAGACATGAGAGCAAGCAAGCGAGCAAGATATGAAAGCGAGCTAGCCAGACATGAGAGCAAGCGAGCGAGCCAGATATGATAGCGAGGGAGCCAGACATGAGAGCAAGCGAGCGAGCCAGATATGAGAGCGAGCGAGCCAGATATGAGAGCGAGCCAGATATGAGAGCGAGCCAGACATGAGAGCAAGTGAGCGAGCAAGATATGAGAGCGAGCCAGATAAGAGAGCGAACCAGACAAGAGAGCAAGCGAGCGAGCCAGATATGAGAGTGAGCGAGCCAGACATGAGAGCAAGCGAGCGAGCCAGATATGAGAGCGAGGGAGCCAGACATGATAGCAAGCGAACGAGCCAGATATGAAAACGAGCGAGCCAGATATGAAAGCGAGCCAGACATGAGAGCAAGCGAGCGAGCCAGATATGAGAGCGAGCGAGCCAGACATGTGAGCAAGCGAGCGAGCAAGATATGAGAGCGAGCGAGCCAGACATGAGAGCAAGCGAGCGAGCCAGATATGAGAGCGAGTGAGCCAGACATGTGAGCAAGCGAGCGAGCCAGATATGAGAGCGAGCGAGCCAGATATGAGAGCGAGCGAGCCAGACATGAGAGCAAGCAAGCGAGCAAGATATGAGAGCGAGCTAGCCAGACATGAGAGCAAGCGAGCGAGCCAGATATGATAGCGAGGGAGCCAGACATGAGAGCAAGCGAGCGAGCCAGATATGAGAGCGAGCGAGCCAGATATGAGAGCGAGCCAGATATGAGAGCGAGCCAGACATGAGAGCAAGCGAGCGAGCAAGATATGAGAGCGAGCCAGATAAGAGAGCGAACCAGACAAGAGAGCAAGCGAGCGAGCCAGATATGAGAGTGAGAGAGCCAGACAAGAGAGCAAGCGAGCGAGCCAGATATGAGAGCGATCGAGCCAGACATAAGAGCAAGCGAGCGAGCCAGATATGAGAGCGAGCGAGCCAGACATGAGAGCAAGCGAGCGAGCCAGAAATGAGAGCGAGCGAGCCAGACATGAGAGCAAGCGAGCGAGCCAGATATGAGAGCGAGCCAGACATGAGAGCAAGCGAGCGAGCAAGATATGAGAGCGAGCCAGATAAGAGAGCGAACCAGACAAGAGAGCAAGCGAGCGAGCCAGATATGAGAGCGAGCGAGCCAGACATGAGAGCAAGCAAGCGAGCAAGATATGAGAGCGAGCTAGCCAGACATGAGAGCAAGCGAGCGAGCCAGATATGAGAGCGAGGGAGACAGACATGAGAGCAAGCGAGCTAGCCAGATATGGGAGTGAGCGAGCCAGACATGAGAGCAAGCGAGCGAGCCAGATATGAGAGCGAGCGAGCCAGACATGAGAGCAAGCGAGCGAGTAAGATATGAGAGCGAGCGAGCCAGACATGAGAGCAAGCGAGCCAGATATGAGAGCAAGTGAGCCAGACATGAGAGCAAGCGAGCGAGCAAGATATGAGATCGAGGGAGCCAGATATGCGAGCAAGTCAAATAAGAGAGCGAGCCAGACAAGAGAGCAAGTGAGCGAGCCAGATATGAGAGCGAGCGAGCCAGACATGATAGCAAGCGAGCGAGCCAGATATGAGAGCAAGCGAGCCAGACATGAGAGCAAGCGAGCGAGCAAGATATGAGAGCGAGCGAGCCAGACATGAGAGCAAGCGTGCGAGCCAGATATGAGAGCGAGGGAGACAGACATGAGAGCAAGCGAGCGAGCCAGATATGAGAGTGAGCGATCCAGACATGAGAGCAAGCGAGCGAGCCAGATATGAGAGCGAGCGAGCCAGACATGAGAGCAAGCGAGCGAGCAAGATATGAGAGCGAGCGAGCCAGACATGAGAGCAAGCGAGCCAGATATGAGAGCAAGTGAGCCAGACATGAGAGCAAGCGAGCGAGCAAGATATGAGAGCGAGCGAGCCAGATATGCGAGCAAGTCAGATAAGAGAGCGAGCCAGACAAGAGAGCAAGTGAGCGAGCCAGATATGAGAGCAAGCGAGCGAGCCAGATATGAGAGCAAGTGAGCGAGCCAGATGTGAGAGCGAGAGAGATAAGAGAGCGAGCCAGACAAGAGAGCAAGCGAGCGAGCCAGATATGAGAGCAAGCGAGCGAGCAAGATATGAGAGCGAGCGAGCCAGATATGAGAGCAAGCGAGCGAGCAAGATATGAGAGCGAGCGAGCCAGATATGAGAGCAAGCGAGCGAGCCAGATATGAGAGCGAGTGAGCCAGACATGAGAGCAAGCGAGCGAGCCAGATATGAGAGCGAGCGAGCCAGATATGAGAGCGAGCCAGATATGAGAGCGAGCCAGACATGAGAGCAAGCGAGCGAGCAAGATATGAGAGAGAGCCAGATAAGAGAGCAAACCAGACAAGAGAGCAAGCGAGCGAGCCAGATATGAGAGTGAGCGAGCCAGACAAGAGAGCAAGCGAGCGAGCCAGATATGAGAGCGATCGAGCCAGACATAAGAGCAAGCGAGCAAGCCAGATATGAGAGCGAGCGAGCCAGACATGAGAGCAAGCAAGCGAGCCAGATATGAGAGCGAGCGAGCCAGACATGAGAGCAAGCGAGAGAGCCAGATATGAGAGCGAGCCAGACATGAGAGCAAGCGAGCGAGCAAGATATGAGAGCGAGCCAGATAAGAGAGTGAACCAGACAAGCGAGCAAGCGAGCGAGCCAGATATGAGAGCGAGCGAGCCAGACATGAGAGCAAGCGAGCGAGCCAGATATGAGAGCGAGCCAGACATGAGAGCAAGCGAGCCAACAAGATATGAGAGCGAGCCAGATAAGAGAGCGAACCAGACAAGAGAGCAAGCGAGCGAGCCAGATATGAGAGCGAGCGAGCCAGACATGAGAGCAAGCGAGCGAGCAAGATATGAGAGCGAGCGAGCCAGATAAGAGAGCGAACCAGACAAGAGAGCAAGCGAGCGAGCCAGATATGAGAGCAAGCGAGCGAGCCAGATATGAGAGAGAGCGAGATAAGAGAGCGAGCCAGACAAGAGAGCAAGCGAGCGAGTCAGATATGAGAGCAAGCGAGCGAGCCAGATGAGAGCAAGCGAGCAAGCCAGATATGCGAGCGAGCGAGCCAGATATGAGAGCGAGCCAGACATGAGAGCAAGCGAGCCAGATATGAGAGCAAGTGAGCCAGACATGAGAGCAAGCGAGCGAGCAAGATATGAGATCGAGCGAGCCAGATATGCGAGCAAGTCAGATAAGAGAGCGAGCCAGACAAGAGAGCAAGTGAGCGAGCCAGATATGAGAGCGAGCGAGCCAGACATGAGAGCAAGCGAGCGAGCCAGATATGAGAGCAAGCGAGCCAGACATGAGAGCAAGCGAGCGAGCAAGATATGAGAGCGAGCGAGCCAGACATGAGAGCAAGCGAGCGAGCCAGATATGAGAGCGAGGGAGACAGACATGAGAGCAAGCGAGCGAGCCAGATATGAGAGTGAGCGATCCAGACATGAGAGCAAGCGAGCGAGCCAGATATGAGAGCGAGCGAGCCAGACATGAGAGCAAGCGAGCGAGCAAGATATGAGAGCGAGCGAGCCAGACATGAGAGCAAGCGAGCCAGATATGAGAGCGAGTGAGCCAGACATGAGAGCAAGCAAGCGAGCAAGATATGAGAGCGAGCGAGCCAGATATGCGAGCAAGTCAGATAAGAGAGCGAGCCAGACAAGAGAGCAAGTGAGCGAGCCAGATATGAGAGCAAGCGAGCGAGCCAGATATGAGAGCAAGTGAGCGAGCCAGATGTGAGAGCGAGAGAGATAAGAGAGCGAGCCAGACAAGAGAGCAAGCGAGCGAGCCAGATATGAGAGCAAGCGAGCGAGCAAGATATGAGAGCGAGCGAGCCAGATATGAGAGCAAGCGAGCGAGCAAGATATGAGAGCGAGCGAGCCAGATATGAGAGCAAGCGAGCGAGCCAGATATGAGAGCGAGTGAGCCAGACATGAGAGCAAGCGAGCGAGCCAGATATGAGAGCGAGCGAGCCAGATATGAGAGCGAGCCAGATATGAGAGCGAGCCAGACATGAGAGCAAGCGAGCGAGCAAGATATGAGAGAGAGCCAGATAAGAGAGCAAACCAGACAAGAGAGCAAGCGAGCGAGCCAGATTTGAGAGTGAGCGAGCCAGACAAGAGAGCAAGCGAGCGAGCCAGATATGAGAGCGATCGAGCCAGACATAAGAGCAAGCGAGCAAGCCAGATATGAGAGCGAGCGAGCCAGACATGAGAGCAAGCGAGCGAGCCAGATATGAGAGCGAGCGAGCCAGACATGAGAGCAAGCGAGCGAGCCAGATATGAGAGCGAGCCAGACATGAGAGCAAGCGAGCGAGCAAGATATGAGAGCGAGCCAGATAAGAGAGTGAACCAGACAAGAGAGCAAGCGAGCGAGCCAGATATGAGAGCGAGCGAGCCAGACATGAGAGCAAGCGAGCGAGCCAGATATGAGAGCGAGCCAGACATGAGAGCAAGCGAGCCAACAAGATATGAGAGCGAGCCAGATAAGAGAGCGAACCAGACAAGAGAGCAAGCGAGCGAGCCAGATATGAGAGCGAGCGAGCCAGACATGAGAGCAAGCGAGCGAGCAAGATATGAGAGCGAGCGAGCCAGACATGTGAGCAAGCGAGCCAGATATGAGAGCGAGCGAGCCAGATATGAGAGCAAGCGAGCGAGCCAGATATGAGAGCAAGCGAGCGAGCCAGATATGAGAGCGAGAGAGATAAGAGAGCGAGCCAGACAAGAGAGCAAGTGAGCGAGCCAGATATGAGAGCAAGCGAGCGAGCCAGATATGAGAGCAAGCGAGCGATTCAGATATGAGAGCGAGAGAGATAAGAGAGCGAGCCAGACAAGAGAGCAAGCGAGCGAGCCAGACATAAGAGTAAGCGAGCGAGCCAGATATGAGAGCGAGCGAGCCAGACATGAGAGCAAGCGAGCAAGCCTGATATGTGAACGAGCGAGCCAGATATGAGAGCGAGCGAGCCAGACATGAGAGCAAGCGAGTCAGCCAGGTATGAGTGCAAGTGAGCCAGAAATGAGAGCAATCGAGCAAGCCAGATATGAGAGCGAGCGAGCCAGACATGAGAGCAAGCAAGCGAGCCAGATATGAGAGCAAGCGAGCCAGACATAAGAGCAAGCGAGCGAGCCAGATATGAGAGCGATCGAGCCAGACATGAGAGCAAGCGAGCGAGCCAGATATGAGAGCGAGCGAGCCAGACATGAGAGCAAGCGAGCGAGCCAGATATGAGAGCGAGTGAGCCAGACATGAGAGCAAGCGAGCGAGCCAGATATGAGAGCGAGCCAGACATGAGAGCAAGCGAGCGAGCCAGATATGAGAGCGAGCGAGCCAGACATGAGAGCAAGCGAGCGAGCCAGATATGAGAACGAGCCAGACATGAGAGCAAGCGAGCGAGCAAGATATGAGAGCGAGCCAGATAAGAGAGCGATCCAGACAAGAGAGCAAGCGAGCGAGCCAGATATGAGAGCGAGCAAGCCAGACATGAGAGCAAGCGAGCGAGCCAGATATGAGAGCGAGCGAGCCAGATATGCAAGCGAGCGAGCCAGATAAGAGAGCGAACCAGACAAGAGAGCAAGCGAGCGAGCCAGATATGAGAGCGAGCGAGCCAGACATGAGAGCAAGCGAGCGAGCCAGATATGAGAGCGAGTGAGCCAGACATGAGAGCAAGCGAGCGAGCCAGATATGAGAGCGAGCAAGACAGACATGAGAGCAAGCGAGCGAGCAAGATATGAGAGCGAGCGAGCCAGACATGAGAGCAAGCGAGCGAGCCAGATGTGAGAGCGAGTGAGCCAGACATGAGGGCAAGCCAGCGAGAAAGATATGAGATCGAGCGAACCAGACATGAGAGCAAGCGAGCGAGCAAGATATGAGATCGGGCGAGCCAGATATGCGAGCAAGTCAGATAAGAGAGCGAGCCAGACAAGAGAGCAAGTGAGCGAGCCAGATATGAGAGCAAGCGAGCGAGCCAGATATGAGAGCAAGCGAGCGACCCAGATATGAGAGCGAGCGAGGTAAGAGAGCGAGCCAGACAAGAGAGCAAGCGAGCGAGCCAGATATGAGAGCAAGCGAGCGAGCCAGATATGAGAGCGAGCGAGCCAGACATGAGAGCAAGCGAGCGAGCCAGATATGAGAGCGAGTGAGCCAGACATGAGAGCAAGCGAGCGAGCAAGATATGAGAGCGAGCGAGCCAGACATGAGAGCAAGCGAGCGAGCCAGATATGAGAGCGAGTGAGCCAAACATGAAAGCAAGCCAGCGAGAAAGATATGAGATCGAGCGAGCCAGTTATGCGAGCGAGCCAGATAAGAGAGCGAGCCAGACAAGAGAGCAAGTGAGCGAGCCAGATGTGAGAGCAAGCGAGCGAGCCAGATATGAGAGCAAGTGAGCGAGCCAGATATGAGAGCGAGCCAGATAAGAGAGCGAACAAGACAAGAGAGCAAGCGAGCGAGCCAGATATGAGAGCGAGAGAGCCAGACATGAGAGCGAGCGAGCCAGACATGAGAGCAAGCGAGCGAGCAAGATATGAAAGCGAGCGAGCCAGACATGAGAGCAAGCGAGCGAGCCAGATGTGAGAGCGAGTGAGCCAGACATGAGAGCAAGCGAGCGAGCAAGATATGAGATCGAGCGAGCCAGATATGCGAGCAAGTCAGATAAGAGAGCGAGCCAGACAAGAGAGCAAGTGAGCGAGCCAGATATGAGAGCAAGCGAGCGAGCCAGATATGAGAGCGAGCGAGATAAGAGAGCGAGCCAGACAAGAGAGCAAGCGAGCCAGATATGAGAGCAAGTGAGCGAGTCAGATATGAGAGCGAGGGAGCCAGATATGCGAGCGAGCGAGCCAGATAAGAGAGTGAGCCAGACAAGAGAGCAAGCGAGCGAGCCAGATATGCAAGCGAGCGAGCCAGATAAGAGAGCGAACCAGACAAGAGAGCAAGCGAGCGAGCCAGATATGAGAGCAAGCGAGCGAGCCAGATATGAGAGAGAGCGAGATAAGAGAGCGAGCCAGACAAGAGAGCAAGCGAGCGAGTCAGATATGAGAGCAAGCGAGCGAGCCAGATGAGAGCAAGCGAGCAAGCCAGATATGCGAGCGAGCGAGCCAGATAAGAGAGCGAGTCAGACAAGAGAGCAAGCGAGCGAGCCAGATATGCGAGCGAGCAAGCCAGATATGAGAGCGAGCGAGCCAAACATGAGATCAAGCGAGCGAGCCAGATATGAGAGCAAGTGAGCCAGACATGAGAGCAATCGAGCGAGCCAGATAAGAGAGCGAGCGAGCCAGACATGAGAGCAAGCGAGCGAGCCAGATATGAGAGCGAGCGAGCCAGACATGAGAGCAAGCGAGCGAGCCAGGTATGAGAGCAAGTGAGCCAGACATGAGAGCAATCGAGCGAGCCAGATATGAGAGCGAGCGAGCCAGACATGAGAGCAAGCGAGCGAGTCAGATATGAGAGCAAGCGAGCCAGACATGAGAGCAAGCGAGCGAGCCAGATATGAGAGCGAGCCAGACATGAGAGCGAGCCAGATATGAGAGCGAGCCAGATAAGAGAACGAGCCAGACAAGAGAGCAAGCGAGCGAGCCAGATATGAGAGCGAGCGAGCCAGACATGAGAGCAAGCGAGCGAGCCAGATATGAGAGCGAGCGAGCCAGACATGAGAGCAAGCGAGCGAGCCAGATATGAGAGCGAGCGAGACAGACATGAGAGCAAGCGAGCGAGCAAGATATGAGAGCGAGCGAGCCAGACATGAGAGCAAGCGAGCGAGCCAGATGTGAGAGCGAGTGAGCCAGACATGAGGGCAAGCCAGCGAAAAAGATATGAGATCGAGCGAACCACACATGAGAGCAAGCGAGCGAGCAAGATATGAGATCGAGCGAGCCAGATATGCGAGCAAGTCAGATAAGAGAGCGAGCCAGACAAGAGAGCAAGTGAGCGAGCCAGATATGAGAGCAAGCGAGCGACCCAGATATGAGAGCGAGCGAGGTAAGAGAGCGAGCCAGACAAGAGAGAAAGCGAGCGAGCCAGATATGAGAGCAAGCGAGCGAGCCAGATATGAGAGCGAGTGAGCCAAACATGAGAGCAAGCCAGCGAGAAAGATATGAGATCGATCGAGCCAGTTATGCGAGCGAGCCAGATAAGAGAGCGAGCCAGACAAGAGAGCAAGTGAGCGAGCCAGATATGAGAGCAAGCGAGCGAGCCAGATATGAGAGCAAGCGAGCGAGCCAGATATGAGAGCGAGCCAGTTAAGAGAGCGAACAAGACAAGAGAGCAAGCGAGCGAGCCAGATATGAGAGCGAGGGAGCCAGACATGAGAGCGAGCGAGCCAGACATGAGAGCAAGCGAGCGAGCAAGATATGAGAGCGAGCGAGCCAGACATGAGAGCAAGCGAGCGAGCCAGATATGAGAGCGAGTGAGCCAGACATGAGAGCAAGCGAGCGAGCAAGATATGAGATCGAGCGAGCCAGATATGCGAGCAAGTCAGATAAGAGAGCGAGCCAGACAAGAGAGTAAGTGAGCGAGCCAGATATGAGAGCGAGCGAGCCAGACATGAGAGCAAGCGAGCGAGCCAGGTATGAGAGCAAGTGAGCCAGACATGAGAGCAATCGAGCGAGCCAGATATGAGAGCAAGCGAGCGAGCCAGATATGAGAGCAAGCGAGCGAGCCAGATATGAGAGCGAGCCAGATAAGAGAGCGAACAAGACAAGAGAGCAAGCGAGCGAGCCAGATATGAGAGCGAGGGAGCCAGACATGAGAGCGAGCGAGCCAAACATGAGAGCAATCGAGCGAGCCAGATATGAGAGCAAGCGGGCGAGCCAGATATGAGAGCAAGCGAGCGAGCCAGTTATGCGAGCGAGCCAGACAAGAGAGCGAGCGAGCCAGATATGAGAGCAAGCGAGCGAGCCAGATATGAGAGCGAGTGAGCCAGACATGAGAGCAAGCGAGTGAGCCAAATATGAGAGCGAGCCAGACATGAGAGCGAGCCAGATATGAGAGCGAGCCAGATAAGAGAGCGAGCCAGAAAAGAGAGCAAGTGAGCGAGCCAGATATGAGAGCAAACGAGCGAGCCAGATATGAGAGCTAGCGAGCGAGCCAGATATGAGAGCAAGCGAGATAAGAGAGCGAGACAGACAAGAGAGCAAGCGAGCGAGCCAGATATGAGAGCAAGAGAGCGAGCCAGATGAGAGCAAGCGAGCGAGCCAGATATGCGAGCGAGCGAGCCAGATAAGAGAGCGAGCCAGACAAGAGAGCAAGCGAGCGAGCCAGATATGCGAGCGAGCAAGCCAGATAAGAGAGTGAGCCAGACAAGAGAGCAAGCGAGCGAGCCAGATATGAGAGCGAGCGAGCCAGACATGAGAGCAAGCGAGCAAGGCAGGTATGAGAGCAAGCGAGCCAGACATGAGAGCAATCGAGCGAGCCAGATATGAGAGCGAGCGAGCCAGACATGAGAGCAAGCGAGCGAGCCAGATATGAGAGCGAGCGAGCCAGACATGAGAGCAAGCGAGCAAGCCAAATATGAGAGCGAGCCAGACATGAGAGTGAGCCAGATATGAGAGCGAGCCAGATAAGAGAGCGAGCCAGACAAGAGAGCAAGTGAGCGAGCCAGATATGAGAGCAAACGAGCTAGCCAGATATGAGAGCAAGCGAGCGAGCCAGATATGAGAGCGAGCGAGATAAGAGAGCGAGCCAGACAAGAGAGCAAGCGAGCGAGCCAGATATGAGAGCAAGCGAGCGAGCCAGATGAGAGCAAGCGAGCGAGCCAGATATGCGAGCGAGCGAGCCAGACAAGAGAGCAAGCGAGCGAGCCAGATATGCGAGCGAGCAAGCCAGATAAGAGAGTGAGCCAGACAAGAGAGCAAGCGAGCGAGCCAGATATGAGAGCTAGCGAGCGAGCCAGATATGAGAGCGAGCGAGATAAGAGAGCGAGCCAGACAAGAGAGCAAGCGAGCGAGCCAGATATGAGAGCAAGCGAGCGAGCCAGATGAGAGCAAGCGAGCGAGCCAGATATGCGAGCGAGCGAGCCAGATAAGAGAGCGAGCCAGACAAGAGAGCAAGCGAGCGAGCCAGATATGCGAGCGAGCAAGCCAGATAAGAGAGTGAGCCAGACAAGAGAGCAAGCGAGCGAGCCAGATATGCGAGCGAGCGAGCCAGATATGAGAGCGAGCGAGGCAGACACGAGAGCAAGCGAGCGAGCCAGATATGAGAGCGAGCGAGACAGACATGAGAGCAAGCGAGCGAGCAAGATATGAGAGCGAGCGAGCCAGACATGAGAGCAAGCGAGCGAGCCAGATATGAGAGCGAGTGAGCCAGACATGAGGGCAAGCCAGCGAGAAAGATATGAGATCGAGCGAACCAGACATGAGAGCAAGCGAGCGAGCAAGATATGAGATCGACCGAGCCAGATATGCGAGCAAGTCAGATAAGAGAGCGAGCCAGACAAGAGAGCAAGTGAGCGAGCCAGATATGAGAGAAAGCGAGCGACCCAGATATGAGAGCGAGCGAGGTAAGAGAGCGAGCCAGACAAGAGAGCAAGCGAGCGAGCCAGATATGAGAGCAAGCGAGCGAGCCAGATATGAGAGCGAGCGAGCCAGACATGAGAGCAAGCGAGCGAGCCAGATATGAGAGCGAGCCAGACATGAGAGCAAGCGAGCGAGGCAGATATGAGAGTGAGCGAGCCAGACATGAGAGCAAGCGAGCGAGCCAGATATGAGAGCGAGTGAGCCAAACATGAGAGCAAGCCAGCGAGAAAGATATGAGATCGAGCGAGCCAGTTATGCGAGCGAGCCAGATAAGAGAGCGAGCCAGACAAGAGAGCAAGTGAGCGAGCCAGATATGAGAGCAAGCGAGCGAGCCAGATGAGAGCAAGCGAGCGCGCCAGATATGCGAGCGAGCGAGCCAGATAAGAGAGCGAGCCAGACAAGAGAGCAAGCGAGCGAGCCAGATATGCGAGCGAGCAAGCCAGATAAGAGAGTGAGCCAGACAATAGAGCAAGCGAGCGAGCCAGATATGCAAGCGAGCGAGCCAGATATGAGAGCGAGCGAGCCAGACATGAGAGCAAGCGAGCAAGGCAGGTATGAGAGCAAGCGAGCCAGACAAGAGAGCAATCGAGCGAGCCAGATATGAGAGCGAGCGAGCCAGACATGAGAGCAAGCGAGCGAGCCAGATATGAGAGCGAGCGAGCCAGACATGAGAGCAAGCGAGCAAGCCAAATATGAGAGAGAGCCAGACATGAGAGCGAGCCAGATATGAGAGCGAGCCAGACAAGAGAGCAAGCGAGCGAGCCAGATATGAGAGCAAGCGAGCGAGCCAGATGAGAGCAAGCGAGCGAGCCAGATATGCGAGCGAGCGAGCCAGATAAGAGAGCGAGCCAGACAAGAGAGCAAGCGAGCGAGCCAGATATGCGAGCGGGCAAGCCAGATAAGAGAGTGAGCCAGACAAGAGAGCAAGCGAGCGAGCCAGATATGCAAGCGAGCGAGCCAGATATGAGAGCGAGCAAGCCAGACATGAGAGCAAGCGAGTGAGCCAGGTATGAGAGCAAGTGAGCCAGAAATGAGAGCAATCGAGCGAGCCAGATATGAGAGCGAGCGAGCCAGACATGAGAGCAAGCGAGCCAGATATGAGAGCAAGCGAGCCAGACATGAGAGCAAGCAAACGAGCCAGATATGAGAGCGATCGAGCCAGACATGAGAGCAAGCGAGCGAGCCAGATATGAGAGCGAGCGAGCCAGACATGAGAGCAAGCGAGCGAGCCAGATATGAGAGCGAGTGAGCCAGACATGAGAGCAAGCAAGCGAGCCAGATATGAGAGCGAGCCAGACATGAGAGCAAGCGAGCGAGCCAGATATGAGAGCAAGCGAGCGAGCCAGATGAGAGCAAGCGAGCAAGCCAGATATGCGAGCGAGCGAGCCAGATAAGAGAGCGAGTCAGACAAGAGAGCAAGCGAGCGAGCCAGATATGCGAGCGAGCGAGCCAGATATGAGAGCGAGCGAGCCAAACATGAGAGCAAGCGAGCGAGCCAGATATGAGAGCAAGTGAGCCAGACATGAGAGCAATCGAGCGAGCCAGATATGAGAGCGAGCGAGCCAGACATGAGAGCAAGCGAGCGAGCCAGATATGAGAGCGAGCGAGCCAGACATGAGAGCAAGCGAGCGAGCCAGGTATGAGAGCAAGTGAGCCAGACATGAGAGCAATCGAGCGAGCCAGATATGAGAGCGAGCGAGCCAGACATGAGAGCAAGCGAGCGAGTCAGATATAAGAGCAAGCGAGCCAGACATGAGAGCAAGCGAGCGAGCCAGATATGAGAGCGAGCCAGACATGAGAGCGAGCCAGATATGAGAGCGAGCCAGATAAGAGAGCGAGCCAGACAAGAGAGCAAGCGAGCGAGCCAGATATGAGAGCGAGCGAGCCAGACATGAGAGCAAGCGAGCGAGCCAGATATGAGAGCGAGCGAGCCAGACATGAGAGCAAGCGAGCGAGCCAAATATGAGAGCGAGCGAGACAGACATGAGAGCAAGCGAGCGAGCAAGATATGAGAGCGAGCGAGCCAGACATGAGAGCAAGCGAGCGAGCCAGATATGAGAGCGAGTGAGCCAGACATGAGGGCAAGCCAGCGAGAAAGATATGAGATCGAGCGAACCAGACATGAGAGCAAGCGAGCGAGCAAGATATGAGATCGAGCGAGCCAGATATGCGAGCAAGTCAGATAAGAGAGCGAGCCAGACAAGAGAGCAAGTGAGC
This sequence comes from Hyla sarda, assembly GCF_029499605.1. Taxonomy (NCBI): domain Eukaryota; kingdom Metazoa; phylum Chordata; class Amphibia; order Anura; family Hylidae; genus Hyla; species Hyla sarda. Next base: position 8,458 of record NW_026608841.1, on the reverse strand, counting down.
GAGCCAGATATGAGAGCAAGCGAGCGACCCAGTTATGAGAGCGAGCGAGGTAAGAGAGCGAGCCAGACAAGAGAGCAAGCGAGCGAGCCAGATATGAGAGCAAGCGAGCGAGCCAGATATGAGAGCGAGCGAGACAGGCATGAGAGCAAGCGAGCGAGCCAGATATGAGAGCGAGCCAGACATGAGAGCAAGCGAGCGAGGCAGATATGAGAGCGAGCGAGACAGACATGAGAGCAAGCGAGCAAGCAAGATATGAGAGCGAGCGAGCCAGACATGAGAGCAAGCGAGCGAGCCAGATATGAGAGCGAGTGAGCCAAACATGAGAGCAAGCCAGCGAGAAAGATATGAGATCGAGCGAGCCAGTTATGCGAGCGAGCCAGATAAGAGAGCGAGCCAGACAAGAGAGCAAGTGAGCGAGCCAGATATGAGAGCAAGCGAGCGAGCCAGATATGAGAGCAAGCGAGCGAGCCAGATATGAGAGCGAGCCAGTTAAGAGAGCGAACAAGACAAGAGAGCAAGCGAGCGAGCCAGATATGAGAGCGAGGGAGCCAGACATGAGAGCGAGCGAGCCAGACATGAGAGCAAGCGAGCGAGCAAGATATGAGAGCGAGCGAGCCAGACATGAGAGCAAGCGAGCGAGCCAGATATGAGAGCGAGTGAGCCAGACATGAGAGCAAGCGAGCGAGCAAGATATGAGATCGAGCGAGCCAGATATGCGAGCAAGTCAGATAAGAGAGCGAGCCAGACAAGAGAGTAAGTGAGCGAGCCAGATATGAGAGCGAGCGAGCCAGACATGAGAGCAAGCGAGCGAGCCAGGTATGAGAGCAAGTGAGCCAGACATGAGAGCAATCGAGCGAGCCAGATATGAGAGCGAGCGAGCCAGACATGAGAGCAAGCGAGCGAGTCAGATATAAGAGCAAGCGAGCCAGACATGAGAGCAAGCGAGCGAGCCAGATATGAGAGCGAGCCAGACATGAGAGCGAGCCAGATATGAGAGCGAGCCAGATAAGAGAGCGAGCCAGACAAGAGAGCAAGCGAGCGAGCCAGATATGAGAGCGAGCGAGCCAGACATGAGAGCAAGCGAGCGAGCCAGATATGAGAGCGAGCGAGCCAGACATGAGAGCAAGCGAGCGAGCCAAATATGAGAGCGAGCGAGACAGACATGAGAGCAAGCGAGCGAGCAAGATATGAGAGCGAGCGAGCCAGACATGAGAGCAAGCGAGCGAGCCAGATATGAGAGCGAGTGAGCCAGACATGAGGGCAAGCCAGCGAGAAAGATATGAGATCGAGCGAACCAGACATGAGAGCAAGCGAGCGAGCAAGATATGAGATCGAGCGAGCCAGATATGCGAGCAAGTCAGATAAGAGAGCGAGCCAGACAAGAGAGCAAGTGAGCGAGCCAGATATGAGAGCAAGCGAGCGACCCAGATATGAGAGCGAGCGAGGTAAGAGAGCGAGCCAGACAAGAGAGCAAGCGAGCGAGCCAGATATGAGAGCAAGCGAGCGAGCCAGATATGAGAGCGAGCGAGACAGGCATGAGAGCAAGCGAGCGAGCCAGATATGAGAGCGAGCCAGACATGAGAGCAAGCGAGCGAGGCAGATATGAGAGCGAGCGAGACAGACATGAGAGCAAGCGAGCAAGCAAGATATGAGAGCGAGCGAGCCAGACATGAGAGCAAGCGAGCGAGCCAGATATGAGAGCGAGTGAGCCAAACATGAGAGCAAGCCAGCGAGAAAGATATGAGATCGAGCGAGCCAGTTATGCGAGCGAGCCAGATAAGAGAGCGAGCCAGACAAGAGAGCAAGTGAGCGAGCCAGATATGAGAGCAAGCGAGCGAGCCAGATATGAGAGCAAGCGAGCGAGCCAGATATGAGAGCGAGCCAGTTAAGAGAGCGAACAAGACAAGAGAGCAAGCGAGCGAGCCAGATATGAGAGCGAGGGAGCCAGACATGAGAGCGAGCGAGCCAGACATGAGAGCAAGCGAGCGAGCAAGATATGAGAGCGAGCGAGCCAGACATGAGAGCAAGCGAGCGAGCCAGATATGAGAGCGAGTGAGCCAGACATGAGAGCAAGCGAGCGAGCAAGATATGAGATCGAGCGAGCCAGATATGCGAGCAAGTCAGATAAGAGAGCGAGCCAGACAAGAGAGTAAGTGAGCGAGCCAGATATGAGAGCGAGCGAGCCAGACATGAGAGCAAGCGAGCGAGCCAGGTATGAGAGCAAGTGAGCCAGACATGAGAGCAATCGAGCGAGCCAGATATGAGAGCAAGCGAGCGAGCCAGATATGAGAGCGAGCCAGATAAGAGAGCGAACAAGACAAGAGAGCAAGCGAGCGAGCCAGATATGAGAGCGAGGGAGCCAGACATGAGAGCGAGCGAGCCAGACATGAGAGCAATCGAGCGAGCCAGATATGAGAGCAAGCGAGCGAGCCAGATATGAGAGCAAGCGAGCGAGCCAGTTATGCGAGCGAGCCAGACAAGAGAGCGAGCGAGCCAGATATGAGAGCAAGCGAGCGAGCCAGATATGAGAGCGAGTGAGCCAGACATGAGAGCAAGCGAGCGAGCCAAATATGAGAGCGAGCCAGACATGAGAGCGAGCCAGATATGAGAGCGAGCCAGATAAGAGAGCGAGCCAGACAAGAGAGCAAGTGAGTGAGCCAGATATGAGAGCAAACGAGCGAGCCAGATATGAGAGCTAGCGAGCGAGCCAGATATGAGAGCGAGCGATATAAGAGAGCGAGCCAGACAAGAGAGCAAGCGAGCGAGCCAGATATGAGAGCAAGAGAGCGAGCCAGATGAGAGCAAGCGAGCGAGCCAGATATGCGAGCGAGCGAGCCAGATAAGAGAGCGAGCCAGACAAGAGAGCAAGCTAGCGAGCCAGATATGCGAGCGAGCAAGCCAGATAAGAGAGTGAGCCAGAAAAGAGAGCAAGCGAGCGAGCCAGATATGCGAGCGAGCGAGCCAGATATGAGAGCGAGCGAGCCAGACATGAGAGCAAGCGAGCAAGGCAGGTATGAGAGCAAGCGAGCCAGACATGAGAGCAATCGAGCGAGCCAGATATGAGAGCGAGCGAGCCAGACATGAGAGCAAGCGAGCGAGCCAGATATGAGAGCGAGCGAGCCAGACATGAGAGCAAGCGAGCAAGCCAAATATGAGAGCGAGCCAGACATGAGAGTGAGCCAGGTATGAGAGCGAGCCAGATAAGAGAGCGAGCCAGACAAGAGAGCAAGTGAGCGAGCCAGATATGAGAGCAAACGAGCTAGCCAGATATGAGAGCAAGCGAGCGAGCCAGATATGAGAGCGAGCGAGATAAGAGAGCGAGCCACACAAGAGAGCAAGCGAGCGAGCCAGATATGAGAGCAAGCGAGCGAGCCAGATGAGAGCAAGCGAGCGAGCCAGATATGCGAGCGAGCGAGCCAGATATGAGAGCGAGCGAGCCAGACTTGAGAGCAAGCTAGTGAGCCAGGTATGAGAGCAAGTGAGCCAGAAATGAGAGCAATCGAGCAAGCCAGATATGAGAGCGAGCGAGCCAGACATGAGAGCGAGCGAGCGAGCCAGATATGAGAGCAAGCGAGCGAGCCAGATGAGAGCAAGCGAGCCAGATATGAGAGCGAGGGAGCCAGATATGCGAGCGAGCCAGATAAGAGAGCGAGTCAGACAAGAGAGCAAGCGAGCGAGCCAGATATGCGAGCGAGCGAGCCAGATATGAGAGCGAGCGAGCCAAACATGAGAGCAAGCGAGCGAGCCAGGTATGAGAGCAAGTGGGCCAGACATGAGAGCAATCGAGCGAGCCAGATATGAGAGCAAGCGAGCCAGACATGAGAGCAAGCGAGCGAGCCAGATATGAGAGCGAGCGAGCCAGACATGAGAGCAAGCGAGCGAGCCAGGTATGAGAGCAAGTGAGCCAGACATGAGAGCAATCCAGCGAGCCAGATATGAGAGCGAGCGAGCCAGACATGAGAGCAAGCGAGCGAGTCAGATATGAGAGCAAGCGAGCCAGACATGAGAGCAAGCGAGCGAGCCAGATATGAGAGCGAGCCAGACATGAGAGCGAGCCAGATATGAGAGCGAGCCAGATAAGAGAGCGAGCCAGACAAGAGAGCAAGCGAGCGAGCCAGATATGCGAGCGAGCGAGCCAGATATGAGAGCGAGCGAGACAAACATGAGAGCAAGCGAGCGAGCCAGGTATGAGAGCAAGTGAGCCAGACATGAGAGCAATCGAGCGAGCCAGGTATGAGAGCAAGTGAGCCAGACATGAGAGCAATCGAGCGAGCCAGATATGAGAGCGAGCAAGCCAGACATGAGAGCAAGCGAGCGAGTCAGATATGAGAGCAAGCGAGCCAGACATGAGAGCAAGCGAGCGAGCCAGATATGAGAGCGAGCCAGACATGAGAGCGAGCCAGATATGAGAGCGAGCCAGATAAGAGAGCGAGCCAGACAAGAGAGCAAGCGAGCGAGCCAGATATGAGAGCGAGCCAGACATGAGAGCAAGCGAGCGAGCCAGATATGAGAGCGAGCGAGGCAGACACGAGAGCAAGCGAGCGAGCCAGATATGAGAGCGAGCGAGACAGACATGAGAGCAAGCGAGCGAGCAAGATATGAGAGCGAGCGAGCCAGACATGAGAGCAAGCGAGCGAGCCAGATATGAGAGCGAGTGAGCCAGACATGAGGGCAAGCCAGCGAGAAACATATGAGATCGAGCGAACCAGACATGAGAGCAAGCGAGCGAGCAAGATATGAGATCGACCGAGCCAGATATGCGAGCAAGTCAGATAAGAGAGCGAGCCAGACAAGAGAGCAAGCGAGCGAGCCAGATATGAGAGCGAGCCAGACATGAGAGCAAGCGAGCGAGCCAGATATGAGAGCGAGCGAGGCAGACACGAGAGCAAGCGAGCGAGCCAGATATGAGAGCGAGCGAGCCAGACAAGAGAGCAAGTGAGCGATCCAGATATGAGAGCAAGCGAGCGAGCCAGATATGAGAGCGAGCGAGCCAGACATGAGAGCAAGCGAGTGAGCCAGATATGAGAGCGAGCCAGACATGAGAGCAAGCGAGCGAGGCAGATATGAGAGCGAGCGAGCCAGACATGAGAGCAAGCGAGCGAGCCAGATATGAGAGCGAGTGAGCCAAACATGAGAGCAAGCCAGCGAGAAAGATATGAGATCGAGCGAGCCAGTTATGCGAGCGAGCCAGATAAGAGAGTGAGCCAGACAAGAGAGCAAGTGAGCGAGCCAGATATGAGAGCAAGCGAGCGAAACAGATATGAGAGCAAGCGAGCGAGCCAGATATGAGAGCGAGCCAGATAAGAGAGCGAACAAGACAAGAGAGCAAGCGAGCGAGCCAGATATGAGAGCGAGGGAGCCAGACATGAGAGCGAGCGAGCCAGACATGAGAGCAAGCGAGCGAGCTAGATATGAGAGCGAGTGAGCCAGACATGAGAGCAAGCGAGCGAGCAAGATATGAGATCGAGCGAGTCAGATATGCGAGCAAGTCAGATAAGAGAGCGAGCCGGACAAGAGAGCAAGTGAGCGAGCCAGATATGCGAGCAAGTCAGATAAGAGAGCGAGCCAGACAAGAGAGCAAGTGAGCGAGCCAGATATGAGAGCGAGCGAGCCAGACATGAGAGCAAGCGAGCGAGCTAGGTATGAGAGCAAGTGAGCCAGACATGAGAGCAATCGAGCGAGCCAGATATGAGAGCAAGCGAGCGAGCCAGATATGTGAGCAAGCGAGCGAGCCAGATATGAGAGCGAGCCAGATAAGAGAGCGAACAAGTCAAGAGAGCAAGTGAGCGAGCCAGATATGAGAGCGAGCCAGATAAGAGAGCGAACAAGACAAGAGAGCAAGCGAGCGAGCCAGATATGAGAGCGAGCGAGGCAGACACGAGAGCAAGCGAGGGAGCCAGACATGAGAGCGAGCGAGCCAGACATGAGAGCAATCGAGCGAGCCAGATATGAGAGCAAGCGAGCGAGCCAGATATGAGAGCAAGCGAGCGAGCCAGTTATGCGAGCGAGCCAGATAAGAGAGCGAGCGAGATAAGAGAGCGAGCCAGACAAGAGAGCAAGTGAGCGAGCCAGATATGAGAGCAAGCGAGCGAGCCAGATGAGAGAAAGCGAGCGAGCCAGATATGCGAGCGAGCGAGCCAGATAAGAGAGCGAGCCAGACAAGAGAGCAAGCGAGCGAGCCAGATATGCGAGCGAGCAAGCCAGATAAGAGAGTGAGCCAGACAAGAGAGCAAGCGAGCGAGCCAGATATGCGAGCGAGCGAGCCAGATATGAGAGCGAGCGAGCCAGACATAAGAGCAAGCGAGCAAGGCAGGTATGAGAGCAAGCGAGCCAGACATGAGAGCAATCGAGCGAGCCAGATATGAGAGCGAGCGAGCCAGACATGAGAGCAAGCGAGCGAGCCAGATATGAGAGCGAGCGAGCCAGACATGAGAGCAAGCGAGCAAGCCAAATATGAGAGCGAGCCAGACATGAGAGCGAGCCAGATATGAGAGCGAGCCAGATAAGAGAGCGAGCCAGACAAGAGAGCAAGTGAGCGAGCCAGATATGAGAGCAAACGAGCGAGCCAGATATGAGAGCAAGCGAGCGAGCCAGATATGAGAGCGAGCGAGATAAGAGAGCGAGCCAGACAAGAGAGCAAGCGAGCGAGCCAGATATGAGAGCAAGCGAGCGAGCCAGATGAGAGCAAGCGAGCGAGCCAGATATGCGAGCGAGCGAGCCAGATAAGAGAGCGAGCCAGACAAGAGAGCAAGCGAGCGAGCCAGATATGCAAGCGAGCGAGCCAGATATGAGAGCGAGCGAGCCAGACATGAGAGCAAGCGAGTGAGCCAGGTATGAGAGCAAGTGAGCCAGAAATGAGAGCAATCGAGCGAGCCAGATATGAGAGCGAGCGAGCCAGACATGAGAGCAAGCGAGCGAGCCAGATATGAGAGCAAGCGAGCCAGACATGAGAGCAAGCGAACGAGCCAGATATGAGAGCGATCGAGCCAGACATGAGAGCAAGCGAGCGAGCCAGATATGAGAGCGAGCGAGCCAGACATGAGAGCAAGCGAGCGAGCCAGATATGAGAGAAAGTGAACCAGACATGATAGCAAGCCAGCGAGAAAGATATGAGATCGAGCGAACCAGACATGAGAGCAAGCGAGCGAGCAAGATATGAGATCGAGCGAGCCAGATATGCGAGCAAGTCAGATAAGAGAGCGAGCCAGACAAGAGAGCAAGTGAGCGAGCCAAATATGAGAGCAAGCGAGTGAGCCAGATATGAGAGCAAGCGAGCGACCCAGATATGAGAGCGAGCGAGCCAGACATGAGAGCAAGCGAGCGAGCCAGATATGAGAGCGAGTGAGTAAGACATGAGAGCAAGCGAGCGAGCAAGATATGAGATCGAGCGAGCCAGATATGCGAGCAAGTCAGATAAGAGAGCGAGCCAGACAAGAGAGCAAGTGAGTGAGCCAGATATGAGAGCAAGCGAGCGAGCCAGATATGAGAGCAAGCGAGCGAGCCAGATATGAGAGCGAGCGAGATAAGAGAGAGAGCCAGACAAGAGAGCAAGCGAGCCAGATATGAGAGCGAGGGAGCCAGATATGCGAGCGAGCGAGCCGGTTAAGAGAGTGAGCCAGACAAGAGAGCAAGCGAGCGAGCCAGATATGCAAGCGAGCGAGCCAGATAAGAGAGCGAACCAGACAAGAGAGCAAGCGAGCGAGCCAGATATGAGAGCAAGAGAGCGAGCCAGATATGAGAGCGAGCGAGCCAGACATGAGAGCAAGCGAGCGAGCAAGATATGAGAGCGAGCGAGCCAGACATGAGAGCAAGCGAGCGAGCCAGATATGAGAGCGAGTGAGCCAGACATGAGTGCAAGCCAGCGAGAAAGATATGAGATCGAGCGAGTCAGTTATGCTAGCGAGCCAGATAAGAGAGCGAGCCAGACAAGAGAGCAAGTGAGCGAGCCAGATATGAGAGCAAGCGAGCGAGCAAAAAATGAGAGCAAGCGAGCGAGCCAGATATGAGAGCGAGCGAGATAAGAGAGCGAGCCAGACAAGAGAGCAAGCGAGCGAGCCAGATATGAGAGCGAGGGAGCCAGATATGCGAGCGAGCCAGATAAGAGAGTGAGCCAGACAAGAGAGCAAGTGAGCGAGCCAGATATGCGAGCGAGCCAGATATGAGAGCGAGCGAGCCAGACATGAGAGCAAGCGAGCGAGCCAGGTGTGAGAGCAAGCGAGCCAGACATGAGAGCAAGCGAGCGAGCCATATATGAGAGCGAGCGAGCCAGACATGAGAGCAAGCGAGCGAGCCAGGTGTGAGAGCAAGCGAGTCAGACATGAGAGCAAGCGAGCGAGCCATATATGAGAGCAAGCGAGCCACACATGAGAGCAAGCGAGCGAGCCAGATATGAGAGCGAGCGAGAAAGACATGAGAGCAAGCAAGCGAGCCAGATATGAGAGCGAGCCAGACATGAGAG
>NW_026608840.1:0-51391 GCF_029499605.1 Hyla sarda | reverse complement strand
ATGCTGAGACCGGAGCATTCTCAGCACTGACAGGCAGACCGTGCGGCCTGCAGAGAATGGTGTCCTGCAGAGAATGGTGTCCTGCAGAGAATGGTGTCCTGCAGAGGATGGTGTCCTGCAGAGAATGGTGTCATGCAGAGAATGGTGTCCTGCAGAGAACGGTGTCCTGCAGAGAACGGTGTCCTGCAGAGGATGGTGTCCTGCAGAGAATGGTGTCCTGCAGAGAATGGTGTCCTGCAGAGGATGGTGTCCTGCAGAGGATGGTGTCCTGCAGAGGATGGTGTCCTGCAGAGGATGGTGTCCTGCAGAGAATGGTGTCCTGCAGAGAATGGTGTCCTGCAGAGAATGGTGTCCTGCAGAGGATGGTGTCCTGCAGAGAATGGTGTCCTGCAGAGAATGGTGTCCTGCAGAGGACGGTGTCCTGCAGAGGACGGTGTCCTGCAGAGAACGGTGTCCTGCAGAGAACGGTGTCCTGCAGAGAATGGTGTCCTGCAGAGGATGGTGTCCTGCAGAGGATGGTGTCCTGCAGAGGATGGTGTCCTGCAGAGAATGGTGTCCTGCAGAGGATGGTGTCCTGCAGAGAATGGTGTCCTGCAGAGAATGGTGTCCTGCAGAGAATGGTGTCCTGCAGAGGATGGTTTCCTGCAGAGAATGGCGTCCTGCAGAGAATGGCGTCCTGCAGATGATGGTGTCCTGCAGAGAATGGTGTCCTGCAGAGAATGGTGTCCTGCAGAGAATGGTGTCCTGCAGAGGATGGTGTCCTGCAGAGGATGGTGTCCTGCAGAGAATGGTGTCCTGCAGAGAATGGCGTCCTGCAGAGGATGGTGTCCTGCAGAGAATGGCGTCCTGCAGAGAATGGCGTCCTGCAGAGGATGGTGTCCTGCAGAGAATGGCGTCCTGCAGAGAATGGTGTCCTGCAGAGAATGGCGTCCTGCAGAGAATGGTGTCCTGCAGAGAATGGCGTCCTGCAGAGGATGGCGTCCTGCAGAGGATGGTGTCCTGCAGAGGATGGTGTCCTGCAGAGAATGGTGTCCTGCAGAGGATGGCGTCCTGCAGAGGATGGTGTCCTGCAGAGAATGGTGTCCTGCAGAGAATGTTGTCCTGCAGAGAATGGTGTATAACCAAAATACCTCCTAAAGGGTCTATGGGCACTTTAATCAGAAACAAAAAACCTTGGGGATGCAACTCCCCTCAGGGTAAACCCTGAATAGAGACCCTCTCTGGTATAAAACTTAACTTTTAATTTTACAAATAATAACTATGTTGACGTGCTCAAAATTGCCCACTAGGTGGCAGTGTGTGATTAAAATTACAATCCCGTATTCATTTGTGTTAGTTTTATGGCATATTTATGCTTGGATGTATTTGACCAGGGGGCTCTGTATGCAGTGCTCTGCTCAAATGCCGTCTATAGACTTAGCATCTCAGAGCTCCGTGGTCCATCCATATGTTACTGCCGGGATTGAGCTAAAATCTGTTCTCCTCTGAATCAACGTTTCGCCGGTGAGACCCGGCTTTTTCAAGAGTCTGAGGTACACTGCGTTATGGCCGCTTTCTTATTTATGCCCTCGCTACTAACGCGCTAATTGCTCGGCGTTCGCTTCTACCAATAGCACATCGTACTTTTACTTACATCATCCTCCGTCACTCATTCCGCTCATATTCATTGGAGGTTGTCATTTCTATGTTGGCCAATGTGAATTGTTCCTCTGCGCATGGCAAGGAACTTAGTTCTGACGACTAACTTTGCTTGCTTGTAGTACTTGTTTCTGCGCATGTCTTTGAACTTATACTATTTTCCAATGCCGAATTAACTCTGCGCATGTCTTTGGACTTAGTTTAGAAAAACTAAGTCCAAAGACATGCGCAGAGTTAATTCGGCATTGGAAAATAGTATAAGTTCAAAGACATGCCCAGAAACAAGTACGACAAGCAAGCAAAGTTAGTCGGCAGAACTAAGTTCCTTGCCATGCGCAGAGGAACAATTCACATTGACCAACATAGAAATGACAACCTCCGGGGGCGTGGCCTGGCGGTTGAGATGAGCGGTCGCACATTGTAGGTGCTCCCGCTTAGAGCCTGCATTTTACCTATCCTGTACTGAATCCTGGAGCCTCTGACTCCGCTGACCCGACTCAGGACCAGAACGATGGCACCTAAACTGGATCCTACAAAACAGAAGGATAGATCTGCGGTGGAGAAGCTGCGAGACTATGCCCGCGCGGTGAAACAAGATGGCGCTGGGCGGGCTGGGCCGCAGAGTCGAGCGGAGGAAGCGGAGGAGCGAGAGGCCTTGTTACCTGATGACGACTCTGCCGGCCCTGAGCTGACCCTCCGGGAGGTGAGCGACACCCTCTTGATGGCCATTCAGACGTGCCGGACCTCACTTACGGGCAAGATGGAGGAGGTCAGGGTGGATGTCGGCCTTCTCCGGCAAGATCTGCAGAGTCTCCGGGAGCGGGTTGGGGAGACGGAGACCCGCATCTCCACTCTAGAGGACACGGTACAGCCCCTACCTTCCTCCCTATGAGCGGTGCAGGAGCAGCTGGAGTCGGCCCGCCAGAAGAATGACGACCTCGAGAACCGGCTGCGCCGGAACAACATACGGGTGATAGGTCTCCCGGAACGCGCAGAGGGCCAGAATCCCGGGGCCTTCGTGGAAACATGGATTCGGGAGCTCATGCCAGATGCTCCCTTCTCTGCTGCTTATGCGGTGGAGCGGGCGCACCGAGTGCCGGCGAAACCACCTGTACCGGGGGCCCCTCCTCGCCCGCTGCTAGCAAGATTCCTCAATTGCAATGACCGGGACCTGATACTCCGTTCTGCCCGACGGCTGCCGGAGATCACGGTCCAGAATGCCAAGGTGTCCATCTTCCCGGACTTCTCCTCCGATCTCCAGCGCAAGAGGGCCTCCTTCACTTCTGTTAAGGCGCGGTTGCGTGAACGGAGGGTGCCGTATTCCATGGCCTACCCTGCCCGACTCCGGGTGGTGGATGGAGACCGGGCGATTTTCTTTGCCACCCCGCAGGATGCAGATGAATGGCTGAGTAGGCGGAGGTGAACCTGCTACCCCTGGCGAGACCTAGCTGCCTGATCGGATTGCTGTGGGTGACAGCCATGGAGTCCCAGCATGTGTCCCTTTTCTACATCTCCTGTCTACCCTGGTTCCCTGCAGTGTTTGAGGTACTGTGTATTTCCCTGCTATCCCACCTATTTGTCACCCCCCTTTTTTTTACACCCTCTCCCCTCCAGTCCAGACTGCCCTGTGTTTTCCCCTTTTTTTTTTTATTACCCCTGGGACGTTTTAAGTTTGCCCACGTGGGACTGGGCCAGACTTCTGTGGGGAGCATGCCCCTCTGTCTTTCCTCCGGTCGGCTGGACCCTCATACCCGGACTGCTCTCCCCATTGTTTTTGGTTACCCTCATTGGATGGAACTTTCAAGACTTTCTTCCAGTTCCCCCCACAAATTGGATCCCCCTGCCTGGACATTCCTAATGCTGAATTCCCTCCCTCCCTATGCCCCTGCTTGACCTCTGAAGCGAGGTCACTTTCATGTGCCCTTTATGGGTTAAATGGGGTGTGGGTTATGATGACTGCTCTCCTGCTGGGTGGGTGGCGGGAGACTGGTGTTAATGGTGGTCGTTTTGCACTGTTTATTATACTTTCTACTCCTCCAATTCTCGCTCTGTCTCCTGATGTCTCCTCGTCTGTTTCCTCTTTCCTGCCTTGGTTTCTTTCCCCTCCTGAGTATCATACCTTAAGCCTCCTTCCCCCCCCCCCCCCCCCCCCCTTTTTTTTATTTTTTATTTTTTTTATTTTTATTTTTTCTCCCCTTGCCTCTTTGTTTCATTGGTGGTCATTTTCTTTCCCCCCCCCCCCCCCCCTTGCTTCTTTATTTGTTTTCCCGTTTTTCCTTCCTGTTTCTATCTGTTATCCCCCTTGCCCCTTCTGCAGTTTATATCATCCAGAGGCTCTCATCTACCCCATGTTTGAGCAGGCTCTCCCCACTAGATGGAGCTGTTGCTCTCTCACTGCTTTTCCTGCAGTGGTTATGTTTGCTTTTCTTGTTTTCTTCTACGTTTGTTCCCCATGTTTAGGGGAGGTTTCTCTTATCAGAATGTGCATTCCCAATGGAGCTAATCTTGTACCACTTCTACCTCTCACCACCCTGGTGCCCTTTCTATTTTCATGGACCCGTGTGTGTTTGTAACATTCTGTTGGTGTGGATGGCTGATGTTTGTGTTGTCTTTCTGTGTCTCATGCTGTGTTCTTTGTGTTTACTCTCTTTTACCATGGCGGACCTTAGAGTAATGTCATGGAATATACGGGGGGCCCGGGCCCCTCGTAAACGTACAATGGTCTTTGCACATATTAGGAAGTTTCGCCCTCATGTGATAGCATTACAAGAGACACATCTCACCCCAGACAGAGCCCACCAGTTTACCAAACCTTGGGTGCAGTGGTCTCACCACTCCTTCCATACATCTTTTTCTAGGGGTGTTTCACTTTTGGTTGCTAGGTCAGTGAGATGGGATCCTGTAACTGTGCGGAGGGACTCACAAGGTCGTTTTATTTTTGTGTATGCCTATATTAACAATGTGCCTTATGTGCTGCTATGTATTTATAATCCCCCGCCGGCCTCCATGGAGATATTGCATAGTGCTGTCACTTTTGCTGCTGGCTACCCTTCCGCTCGTGTGCTGTGTATGGGAGATTTTTATATGGTGCCTGACATGGTCATGGATCGCCACAGTACCAGGGGGGTTCCTTTGGGAGCTGGGACCACTCCTCTCTCTTTGTTGGTAGATGAAATTGGCTGGGTGGACATCTTTCGGGATCGCCATCCTCATACTAGACAATTCTCCTGCCACACTCTGGGTCGCAATGCGCTGTCCAGAATCGACCTCGCCTATGGTAATCCGCTTCTCATGTCTCAGGTCTCGGCGGTTTCGTATGAACCGCGTGCTGTATCTGACCATTCTCCATTATTGCTGGACATTCGCGTGGCCGATTCTGTTACACCGCATAGATGGAGAATACACCCTTTCTGGCTGGATCAGATTGGCCCCAATGACCGTATCCCGGACCAGCTTCAGGTGTTCCTTCAAGCCAATGTTCCTGGAGGTTCTCCTGTACTGGTGTGGGAGACTCTAAAGGCATACCTGCGGGGCTGCCTGCGATCTACGATCTCTTTTATTAAGAAATCTGCATCTCGGCGGGAGGAGGAACTGGCCAGTTCCTGCACCGCTCTGGAGGCCAGATATGTGGCGGACCCCTCAGAGTCTAATAAGGCGGCTTGGCTGCGGGAGGGCAGACAATATATGCTACATCTTCACGAAAAAGCCAATAGGAAATTGTTTTTCACCAAGCAATTCTATTTCGAACATGGTAATCAATCCAGTAAACTGTTAGCTCACATAGTACGGCAATCTACTGCAGCTGCTCAGGTTCTTAGACTTAAAGCCCCAGATGGGTCTATGCTGTTGGGGGTGGAGGAGATGACACAAAGTTTTTCTGCTTTTTATACTAACCTCTATTCTTCGCAGGTTCAATATGATGATGTGGAGCTGGCCTCTTACCTGGACGGCATAGATTTCCCTGTTTTATCTGATAGTGATAGAGACATGTTAGATGCCCCTCTTACGCTCCTGGAAGTACAGGAAGCAGTAGCTGATATGACTAGGGGTAAGTCCCCGGGCCCGGATGGCCTCCCTTTGGAGGTTTATCTTCGGTACTCGGAGATTCTCCTTCCTCCCCTGTTGGCTATGTTTGAAAAGGCATTTATAGATGATATTCTACCTGACTCTATGTACGAGGCGACCATAGTTGTCCTCTTGAAACCTGACAAAGATCCCTTAGAATGTGGCTCCTATCGGCCGATTTCTTTATTAAATCTGGATTATAAAATTCTCACAAAAGTTTTAGCTAAGCGGTTGAATCAGGTAGTAGTGTCCATTATACACTCAGATCAGACCGGATTCATGCCGGGCAAGTCCACATCGGACAATATCCGTAGGGTTCAAACTGCCGTCCAGGTGGGAGGGGCTCTGGGTAGATGCTGCCAAGGCTTTTGACTCGGTGGAGTGGGGGTACCTGCAGGCAGTGCTCTCTAGGTTCGGTTTTGGTCCTGCTTTCCGGAAGTGGGTCTCCCTCCTCTACCGGTGTCCGCGGGCCCAGGTCCTGGTTAATGGTACTTGCTCGCGCCCATTTCCCTTGGGCAGGGGTACGCGTCAGGGGTGCCCTCTGTCCCCGCTCCTGTTTGCGGTGGCGGTGGAGCCCCTTGCACTGCGTATCCGCCAGGACCCTGGTTTCCGTGGTATGCCGGTGGGAGACAGGGAAGAATGCATTGGTCTGTACGCGGATGATACAGTGCTCTTTCTTTCAGACCCGTTGGCGACACTGCCGTATGCTATGGCCTTACTGGATAGGTTCGGATTCTATTCTGGGCTGTTTATTAACTGGTCTAAATCCGTTATTATGCCCCTCCTGCGTAAAACTTGGCCCCCCATTATGTGTGGCCTTCCAGTGGTAACGGAGTTTAAGTACCTGGGGATCTTCATCCACAGGGACCCAGCTGGTGACCTATCGTCTAACATCCTCTCACTGATCCCATATGTCAAATCCAAATTTAGAGTTTGGGCTACGTTACCGCTATCTGTTACTGGGCGTGTTAATCTTATTAAACTCATTATCCTTCCTAAATGCCTATATATGTTGGAACACGCCTCTGGGCCTGTCCCTAAATGTTTCTTTGACTCCCTTCACTCTCTTCTGTCCCCATTTATTTGGGGCCCGAATAGACGCAAAATTCGACTTTCTACTTTGCAACGCCCTAAATTAGCGGCAGGTATGTCATTACCCGACTTCTACCTTTACTATTTGGCGGGCCAGCTACGATATCTCAGGCAATGGATAGGAAAGGATGTTGGAACAGGCCCGGAGCGATCCTTAACTAGCTTTGTCCCATTCTTGACCCCGAGACTTCTACTGGAGAGTCCCACCCTTGGCGGGCGGGCTTACCTACCCCTTCATAAACTGGCGATCAAGGTGTGGCGTGCAGCTAAGGTGCTCTATGGTTATACTGGTGTGCCATTGGATCTCCTGATGTGGGACAACCCCTTCCTCCCACACATTACTGTCTCTCTGGACCCACCCTTTTGGAGGGGACTCGGGATTCTTACTTTAGACCATGTATACCGTGACAATGTACTGTGTTCCTTTGATCAGTTGCAATCCACCTATGCTTTGCCCAGGCATTGTTTTTTCAGGTATTTACAGTTGCGCCATGCGCTTAATGCTCAGTTCCCTGTGGGCAGCGCCCCTATCTCAGCCTTTCCTCTAATAGGTGTGCTGCGATCTCAGGGTCCTAGGGGGCTGGTGTCCATCCTATATACACACCTCATTCAGGCCAAGGTTACCGGTTCCCAGCTGCCGGCGGTCCGGCATTGGGAGTCTCACATCCCCAATGTGTCTACTGAGATCTGGGAGGAAATATTTTATACGCATATGCTGGTGTCCCCAGCGGCTAATAATAAATTAATTCAATTGAATGTCATTCATTACAGCTATGTTACCCCTCTCAGACTGTTTAGAATGGGTCGTTCCGACTCTGATGCCTGTCACCGCTGTGGTGATGCCGGAGCGGACTTTTGGCATCTTATTTGGGCTTGTCCCACTATTGAGGCATTTTGGGGGGAGGTTATTCGATTCCTCAACACGCTTGCCCAGCCTCCCTTATCTGCTGACCCCTTAATCTGTCTATTTGGTGTTTTAGATGAGGAGGTATGGACTCATCATGTCCGCGTCTTCTTGAGGGAAACATTATTCATGGCCAGGAAGGCTATTGCACTTAAGTGGATGGACCCCGGCCCTCCTACTTTATCTCAATGGAAGGCTTTGGTGAATGCAGTGATACCCTTCTCCCGTTTGGTATATAAACATAGGAAATGTCCCGGTAAATTTCTTTCAGTGTGGGGTGAGTGGTGCTCCTCTCCGTCCACGCAATGCTCATACTCTATGTCTCCTCGTGGGCCTCCATCTCCGATTCCTGGAGATCGTGTGTGATTGCATGGTGCACTTGTCGTCTTCTCTCTTTTATGTGATATGTTAGCTGGTCCTCTCTGCTCTCTTTTCTTGCACGGGTCTGCTTTCTTTCCTTTCTTTTCTTTCCCACCTTCCCCCTTCTCTCTCTCCATCTCTTACCTTTTTCTCTTAACTATGATGGTACACAACTTTACCCAGGGTATGCTCCGTGGGGGTGCTCCAATTCCTAGTTTCTAGAGTATCCCGGGTTCTCCCGGTTTGCGGTTGCCTGTTTAATGTTCTTTATTTTGCACTCTAAGACAAGTAACCCTGTCGTTTACATTCTGTCAGACTGTACTTTGCTCAGGCGCCCTTGAATCAATGTAACGTGTAAAACCATGTTGACACTTTAGTGGGCCTGCGTGCCGATTGTTCCTTACTTTTCAATAAAACGTGTTTAAAAAAAAGAAATGACAACCTCCAATGAATATGAGCGGAATGAGTGACGGAGGATGATGTAAGTAAAAGTACGATGTGCTATTGGTAGAAGCGAACGCCGAGCAATTAGCGCGTTAGTAGCGAGGGCATAAATAAGAAAGCGGCCATAACGCAGTGTACCTCAAACTCTTGAAAAAGCCAGGTCTCACCGGCGAAACGTTGATTCAGAGGAGAACAGATTTTAGCTCAATCCCGGCAGTAACATATGGATGGACCACGGAGCTCTGAGATGCTAAGTCTATAGACGGCATTTGAGCAGAGCACTGCATACAGAGCCCCCTGGTCAAATACATCCAAGCATAAATATGCCATAAAACTAACACAAATGAATACGGGATTGTAATTTTAATCACACACTGCCACCTAGTGGGCAATTTTGAGCACGTCAATATAGTTATTATTTGTAAAATTAAAAGTTAAGTTTTAGACCAGAGAGGGTCTCTATTCAGGGTTTACCCTGAGGGGAGTTGCATCCCCAAGGTTTTTTGTTTCTGATTAAAGTGCCCATAGACCCTTTAGGAGGTATTTTGGTTATACACCATTCTCTGCAGGACAACATTCTCTGCAGGACACCATTCTCTGCAGGACACCATCCTCTGCAGGACACCATCCTCTGCAGGACACCATCCTCTGCAGGACACCATCCTCTGCAGGACACCATCCTCTGCAGGACACCATTCTCTGCAGGACACCATTCTCTGCAGGACACCATTCTCTGCAGGACGCCATTCTCTGCAGGACACCATCCTCTGCAGGATGCCATTCTCTGCAGGACGCCATTCTCTGCAGGACACCATCCTCTGCAGGACACCATCCTCTGCAGGACGCCATCCTCTGCAGGACGCCATTCTCTGCAGGACACCATTCTCTGCAGGACGCCATTCTCTGCAGGACACCATTCTCTGCAGGACACCATTCTCTGCAGGACACATTCTCTGCAGGACGCCATTCTCTGCAGGACGCCATTCTCTGCAGGACACCATCCTCTGCAGGACGCCATTCTCTGCAGGACGCCATTCTCTGCAGGACACCATCCTCTGCAGGACGCCATTCTCTGCAGGACACCATTCTCTGCAGGACACCATCCTCTGCAGGACACCATCCTCTGCAGGACACCATTCTCTGCAGGACACCATTCTCTGCAGGACACCATTCTCTGCAGGACACCATCCTCTGCAGGACGCCATTCTCTGCAGGACGCCATTCTCTGCAGGACACCATCCTCTGCAGGACACCATTCTCTGCAGGACACCATTCTCTGCAGGACACCATTCTCTGCAGGACACCATTCTCTGCAGGACACCATCCTCTGCAGGACACCATTCTCTGCAGGACACCATCCTCTGCAGGACACCATTCTCTGCAGGACACCATCCTCTGCAGGACACCATTCTCTGCAGGACACCATCCTCTGCAGGACACCATTCTCTGCAGGACACCATTCTCTGCAGGACACCATTCTCTGCAGGACACCATTCTCTGCAGGACACCATTCTCTGCCTGACACCATTCTCTGCAGGACACCATCCTCTGCAGGACACCATCCTCTGCAGGACACCATTCTCTGCAGGACACCATTCTCTGCAGGACACCATCCTTTGCAGGACACCATTCTCTGCAGGACACCATTCTCTGCAGGACACCATTCTCTGCAGGCCGCACGGTCTGCCTGTCAGTGCTGAGAATGCTCCGGTCTCAGCATCATTCAGTCTGCAGCCATTACACTGTGCGGGGGCTGGGAAGAGATAAGCTCCTCCCCCTCTCACCCCTCTGTGTTTCCTGCAGGCCGGCCTCAGCTTACTGCCCTCCACCACAGACCCGGACACCCACCCAATGCCTCCGGACCCCCCTGCCCACCCTGATGCTGCCCTTCGTGGTAAGTAACTTTGGGGGGTCAGGCTCGGGAGACAGGTAAAGGGGAACTCTTATCAGTGTTTCCCAGCAGAGGCCTCTAACTGTAGTAAAACTACAACTTCCAGCATGTATTTGGCTTTGTTGGCATACTGGGAGTTGTAGTTTTACAACAGCTGGAGGCTTTCTATCTTCTATCTATCTCTCATATCTATGTATGTATCTATCTCCTATCTATCTATCTATCTCATATCTATCTATCTATCTCATATCTATCTATCTATCTCATATCTATCTATCTATCTATCTCATATCTATCTACATATCTATATCATATCTATCTATCTATCTATCTCATATCTATCTATCTATCTATCTATCTATCTACATATCTATATCATATCTAACCCACTGCTGCCAGCACCTATTTTTCATTTACTTACAGCCTATTTAGACGCAGAGACAGAGGATAAGTTATAGATTGTGGGGGATCCGAGCGCTAGGACCCCCTACAATCTCCCCAACAGGGCCCCTGCAGTCTGCTGGAAGGGGGTGCTGAACCCTGCACGGAGCTTCCTGCGGGGGACATTGGAATGGCCAGTTCCGGCAGACTGACAGGGCCCCGTTATGTGCCCCTCACTTATAATGCCCCCCTGTCATGTGCCCCTCACTTATAATGCCCCCCTGTCATGTGCCCCTCACTTATAATGCCCCCCTGTCATGTGCCCCTCACTTATAATGCCCCCTGTCATGTGCCCCTCACTTATAATGCCCCCCTGTCATGTGCCCCTCACTTATAATGCCCCCTGTCATGTGCCCCTCACTTATAATGCCCCCCTGTCATGTGCCCCTCACTTATAATGCCCCCCTGTCATGTGCCCCTCACTTATAATGCCCCCCTGTCATGTGCCCCTCACTTATAATGCCCCCTGTCATGTGCCCCTCACTTATAATGCCCCCTTGTCATGTGCCCCTCACTTATAATGCCCCCCTGTCATGTGCCCCTCACTTATAATGCCCCCCTGTCATGTGCCCCTC
This sequence comes from Hyla sarda, assembly GCF_029499605.1. Lineage (NCBI taxonomy): Eukaryota > Metazoa > Chordata > Amphibia > Anura > Hylidae > Hyla > Hyla sarda. Next base: position 39,981 of record NW_026608840.1, on the reverse strand, counting down.
ACTTATAATGCCCCCCTGTCATGTGCCCCTCACTTATAATGCCCCCCATGTCATGTGCCCCTCACTTATAATGCCCCCCTGTCATGTGCCCCTCACTTATAATGCCCCCCTGTCATGTGCCCCTCACTTATAATGCCCCCTGTCATGTGCCCCTCACTTATAATGCCCCCCTGTCATGTGCCCCTCACTTATAATGCCCCCCTGTCATGTGCCCCTCACTTATAATGCCCCCTGTCATGTGCCCCTCACTTATAATGCCCCCTTGTCATGTGCCCCTCACTTATAATGCCCCCCTGTCATGTGCCCCTCACTTATAATGCCCCCCTGTCATGTGCCCCTCACTTATAATGCCCCCCTGTCATGTGCCCCTCACTTATAATGCCCCCCTGTCATGTGCCCCTCACTTATAGTGCCCCCTTGTCATGTGCCCCTCACTTATAATGCTCCCCTGTCATGTGCCCCTCACTTATAATGCCCCCTGTCATGTGTCCCTCACTTATAATGCCCCCCTGTCATGTGCCCCTCACTTATAATGCCCCCCTGTCATGTGCCCCTCACTTATAATGCCCCCCTGTCATGTGCCCCTCACTTATAATGCCCCCATGTCATGTGTCCCTCACTTATAATGCCCCCCTGTCATGTGCCCCTCACTTATAATGCCCCCCTGTCATGTGCCCCTCACTTATAATGCCCCCTGTCATGTGCCCCTCACTTATAATGCCCCCCTGTCATGTGCCCCTCACTTATATTGCCCCCTGTCATGTGTCCCTCACTTATAATGCCCCCCTGTCATGTGCCCCTCACTTATAATGCCCCCCTGTCATGTGCCCCTCACTTATAATGCCCCCCTGTCATGTGCCCCTCACTTATAATGCCCCCTGTCATGTGCCCCTCACTTATAATGCCCCCTGTCATGTGTCCCTCACTTATAATGCCCCCCATGTCATGTGCCCCTCACTTATAATGCTCCCCTGTCATGTGCCCCTCACTTATAATGCCCCCCTGTCATGTGTCCCTCACTTATAATGCCCCCCTGTCATGTGCCCCTCACTTATATTGCCCCCTGTCATGTGTCCCTCACTTATAATGCCCCCCTGTCATGTGCCCCTCACTTATAATGCCCCCCTGTCATGTGCCCCTCACTTATAATGCCCCCCTGTCATGTGCCCCTCACTTATAATGCCCCCTGTCATGTGCCCCTCACTTATAATGCCCCCTGTCATGTGTCCCTCACTTATAATGCCCCCCATGTCATGTGCCCCTCACTTATAATGCTCCCCTGTCATGTGCCCCTCACTTATAATGCCCCCCTGTCATGTGCCCCTCACTTATAATGCCCCCCTGTCATGTGCCCCTCACTTATAATTCTCCCCTGTCATGTGCCCCTCACTTATAATGCTCCCCTGTCATGTGCCCCTCACTTATAATGCCCCCGTGTCATGTGCCCCTCACTTATGATGCCCCCCTGTCATGTGCCCCTCACTTATAATGCCCCCCTGTCATGTGCCCCTCACTTATAATGCTCCCCTGTCATGTGCCCCTCACTTATAATGCCCCCCTGTCATGTGCCCCTCACTTATAATGCTCCCCTGTCATGTGCCCCTCACTTATAATGCCCCCTGTCATGTGCCCCTCACTTATAATGCCCCCCTGTCATGTGCCCCTCACTTATAATGCCCCCCTGTCATGTGCCCCTCACTTATAATGCCCCCCTGTCATGTGCCCGTCACTTATAATGCCCCCTGTCATGTGCCCCTCACTTATAATGCCCCCCTGTCATGTGCCCCTCACTTATAATGCTCCCCTGTCATGTGCCCCTCACTTATAATGCCCCCCTGTCATGTGCCCCTCACTTATAATGCCCCCCTGTCATGTGTCCCTCACTTATAATGCCCCCCTGTCATGTGCCCCTCACTTATAATGCCCCCTGTCATGTGCCCCTCACTTATAATGCCCCCCTGTCATGTGCCCCTCACTTATAATGCCCACCTGTCATGTGCCCCTCACTTATAATGCCCCCTGTCATGTGCCCCTCACTTATAATGCCCCCCTGTCATGTGTCCCTCACTTATAATGCCCCCCTGTCATGTGCCCCTCACTTATAATGCCCCCCTGTCATGTGCCCCTCACTTATAATGCTCCCCTGTCATGTGCCCCTCACTTATAATGCTCCCCTGTCATGTGCCCCTCACTTATAATGCTCCCCTGTCATGTGCCCCTCACTTATAATGCCCCCCTGTCATGTGTCCCTCACTTGTAATGCTCCCCTATCATGTGCCCCTCACTTATAATGCCCCCCCTGTCATGTGCCCCTCACTTATAATGCTCCCCTTGTCATGTGCCCCTCACTTATAATGCTCCCGTCATGTGCCCCTCACTTATAATGCCCCCCTGTCATGTGCCCCTCACTTATAATGCCCCCCTGTCATGTGCCCCTCACTTATAATGCCCCCCTGTCATGTGCCCCTCACTTATAATGCCCCCCTGTCATGTGCCCCTCACTTATAATGCCCACCTGTCATGTGCCCCTCACTTATAATGCCCCCCTGTCATGTGCCCCTCACTTATAATGCCCCCTTGTCATGTGCCCCTCACTTATAATGCTCCCCTGTCATGTGCCCCTCACTTATAATGCCCTCCTGTCATGTGTCCCTCACTTATAATGCCCCCCTGTCATGTGCCCCTCACTTATAATGCTCCCCTGTCATGTGCCCCTCACTTATAATGCTCCCCTGTCATGTGCCCCTCACTTATAATGCCCCCCTGTCATGTGTCCCTCACTTGTAATGCTCCCCTATCATGTGCCCCTCACTTATAATGCCCCCCCTGTCATGTGCCCCTCACTTATAATGCTCCCCTTGTCATGTGCCCCTCACTTATAATGCTCCCGTCATGTGCCCCTCACTTATAATGCCCCCCTGTCATGTGCCCCTCACTTATAATGCCCCCCTGTCATGTGCCCCTCACTTATAATGCCCCCCTGTCATGTGCCCCTCACTTATAATGCCCCCCTGTCATGTGCCCCTCACTTATAATGCCCACCTGTCATGTGCCCCTCACTTATAATGCCCCCCTGTCATGTGCCCCTCACTTATAATGCCCCCTTGTCATGTGCCCCTCACTTATAATGCCCCCCTGTCATGTGCCCCTCACTTATAATGCCCTCCTGTCATGTGTCCCTCACTTATAATGCCCCCCTGTCATGTGCCCCTCACTTATAATGCCCCCCTGTCATGTGCCCCTCACTTATAATGCCCCCTGTCATGTGCCCCTCACTTATAATGCCCCCCTGTCATGTGCCCCTCACTTATAATGCCCCCTGTCATGTGTCCCTCACTTATAATGCCCCCCTGTCATGTGCCCCTCACTTATAATGCCCCCCTGTCATGTGCCCCTCACTTATAATGCTCCCCTGTCATGTGCCCCTCACTTATAATGCCCCCCTGTCATGTGTCCCTCACTTATAATGCTCCCCTATCATGTGCCCCTCACTTATAATGCCCCCCTGTCATGTGCCCCTCACTTATAATGCCCCCCTGTCATGTGTCCCTCACTTATAATGCTCCCCTATCATGTGCCCCTCACTTATAATGCCCCCTGTCATGTGCCCCTCACTTATAATGCCCCCGTGTCATGTGCCCCTCACTTATAATGCCCCCCTGTCATGTGCCCCTCACTTATAATGCCCCCCTGTCATGTGCTGCTCACTTATAATGCTCCCCTGTCATGTGCCCCTCACTTATAATGCCCCCCTGTCATGTGCCCCTCACTTATAATGCCCCCCTTTCATGTGCCCCTCACTTATAATGCCCCCACTGTCATGTGCCCCTCACTTATAATGCCCCCCTGTCATGTGCCCCTCACTTATAATGCCCCCTGTCATGTGCCCCTCACTTATAATGCCCCCCTGTCATGTGCCCCTCACTTATAATGCCCCCCTGTCATGTGCCCCTCACTTAGAATGCCCCCCTGTCACGTGCCCCTCACTTATAATGCCCCCCTGTCACGTGCCCCTCACTTATAATGCCCCCACTGTCATGTGCCCCTCACTTATAATGCCCCCTGTCATGTGCCCCTCACTTATAATGCTCCCCTGTCATGTGCCCCTCACATATAATGCCCCCACTGTCATGTGCCCCTCACTTATAATGCTCCCCTGTCATGTACCCCTCACTTATAATGCCCCCCCGTCACGTGCCCCTCACTTATAATGCCCCCCTTTCATGTGCCCCTCACTTATAATGCTCCCCTGTCATGTGCCCCTCACTGATAATGCCCCCCCTGTCATGTGCCCCTCACTTATAATGCCCCCCTGTCATGTGCCCCTCACTTATAATGCCCCACTGTCATGTGCCCCTCACTTATAATGCCCCCCTGTCATGTGCCCCTCACTTATAATGCTCCCCTGTCATGTGCCCCTCACTTATAATGCCCCCACTGTCATGTGCCCCTCACTTATAATGCTCCCCTGTCATGTGCCCCTCACTTATAATGCCCCCCCTGTCATGTGCCCCTCACTTATAATGCTCCCCTGTCATGTGCCCCTCACTTATAATGCCCCCCTGTCATGTGCCCCTCACTTATAATGCCCCCCTGTCATGTGCCCCTCACTTATAATGCTCCCCTGTCATGTGCCCCTCACTTATAATGCCCCCCTGTCATGTGCCCCTCACTTATAATGCCCCCTGTCATGTGCCCCTCACTTATAATGCCCCCCTGTCATGTGCCCCTCACTTATAATGCCCCCTGTCATGTGCCCCTCACTTATAATGCCCCCCTGTCATGTGCCCCTCACTTATAATGCCCCCCTGCCATGTGCCCCTCATTTATAATGCCCCCTGTCATGTGCCCCTCACTTATAATGCGCCCCTGTCATGTGCCCCTCACTTATAATGCCCCCCTGTCATGTGCCCCTCACTTATAATGCTCCCCTGTCATGTGCCCCTCACTTATAATGCCCCCTGTCACGTGCCCCTCACTTATAATGCCCCCCTTTCATGTGCCCCTCACTTATAATGCCCCCCTGTCATGTGCCCCTCACTTATAATGCCCCCCTGTCATGTGCCCCTCACTTATAATGCCCCCCTGTGATGTGCCCCTCACTTATAATGCTCCCCTGTCATGTGCCCCTCACTTATAATGCCCCCCTGTCATGTGCCCCTCACTTATAATGCCCCCCCTGTCACGTGCCCCTCACTTATAATGCCCCCCTGTCACGTGCCCCTCACTTATAATGCCCCCCTGTCACGTGCCCCTCACTTATAATGCCCCCCTGTCACATGCCCCTCACTTATAATGCCCCCCTGTCATGTGCCCCTCACTTATAATGCCCCCTGTCATGTGCCCCTCACTTATAATGCCCCCCTGTCATGTGCCCCTCACTTATAATGCCCCCCTGTCATGTGCCCCTCACTTATAATGCCCCCTGTCATGTGCCCCTCACTTATAAGGCCCCCCTGTCACGTGCCCCTCACTTATAATGCCCCCCTGTCATGTGCCCGTCACTTATAATGCCCCCTGTCATGTGCCCCTCACTTATAATGCCCCCCTGTCATGTGCCCCTCACTTATAATGCCCCCCTGTCATGTGCCCCTCACTTATAATGCCCCCCTGTCATGTGCCCCTCACTTATATTGCCCCCTGTCATGTGCCCCTCACTTATAATGCCCCCCTGTCATGTGCCCCTCACTTATAATGCCCCCCTGTCATGTGCCCCTCACTTATAATGCCCCCCTGTCATGTGCCCCTCACTTATAATGCCCCCCTGTCATGTGCCCCTCACTTATAATGCCCCCCTGTCATGTGCCCTCACTTATAATGCCCCCCTGTCATGTGCCCCTCACTTATAATGCCCCCCTGTCATGTGCCCCTCACTTATAATGCCCCCCTGTCATGTGCCCCTCACTTATAATGCTCCCCTGTCATGTGCCCCTCACTTATAATGCCCCCTGTCATGTGCCCCTCACTTATAATGCCCCCTGTCATGTGCCCCTCACTTATAATGCCCCCCTGTCATGTGCCCATCACTTATAATGCCCCCTGTCATGTGCCCTTCACTTATAATGCCCCCTGTCATGTGCCCCTCACTTATAATGCCCCCTGTCATGTGCCCCTCACTTATAATGCCCCCCTGTCATGTGCCCGTCACTTATAATGCCCCCCTGTCATGTGCCCGTCACTTATAATGCCCCCCTGTCATGTGCCCGTCACTTATAATGCCCCCTGTCATGTGCCCCTCACTTATAATGCTCCCCTGTCATGTGCCCGTCACTTATAATGCCCCCCTGTCATGTGCCCGTCACTTATAATGCCCCCCTGTCATGTGCCCCTCACTTATAATGCCCCCCTGTCATGTGCCCCTCACTTATAATGCCCCCCTGTCATGTGCCCCTCACTTATAATGCCCCCCTGTCATGTGCCCCTCACTTATAATGCCCCCTGTCATGTGCCACTCACTTATAATGCCCCCCTGTCATGTGCCCCTCACTTATAATGCCCCCCTGTCATGTGTCCCTCACTTATAATGCCCCCCTGTCATGTGTCCCTCACATATAATGCCCCCTGTCACGTGCCCCTCACTTATAATGCCCCCCTGTCATGTGCCGCTAACAAATAATGTGCTCTGATTTATAATGCCGTCCTTTTATGTGCCCTTTACTTAAAATGCCCCCTGAGGGTGCAAGACAGGGGGCATTATATGTGAGGGGAACATAACGGGGTATTATAAGTCGAAGCACATTATATATTAGCGGCCCAAGACAGGGGGACATTATAAGTGAGGGGCACATGACAGGGGAGCATTATAAGTGAGGGGCACATGACAGGATGGCATTATAAGTGAGGGGCTCATGACAGTGGGGTATTATAAGTGAGGGGCACATGAAGGGGGCATTATAAGTTAGGGGCACATAACAGGGGGCATTAAATGTGAGGGGCACATGACAGGGGGCATTAAATGTGAGGGGCACATGACAGGGGGGCATTATAAGTGAGGGGCACATAACAGGGGGGCATTCTAAGTTAGGGGCACATAACAGGGGGCATTAAATGTGAGGGGCACATGACAGGGGGGCATTATAAGTGAGGGGCCCATAACAGGCTCTCACTTATAATACCCCCCCTGTCTTGAGCCCCTCACTTATAATGCCCCCCTGTCTTGGGCCCCTCACTTATAATGCCCCCCTGTCTTAGGCCGCTAACATATAATATACTTCAACTTATAATGCCCCCTGTTATGTGCCCCTTACTTATAATGCACCCTGAAGGGGCAGGACAGGGGGCATTATATGTGAGGGGAACATTACAGGGGCATTATATGTGAGGGGCACATGATAGCGGGGCATTATAAGTGAGAAACCCCCTGTCATGTATCCCTCACATATAATGCCCCCCTGTCATGTGCCCCTAACATATAATGTGTCCTGTCTTATAATGCCCCCCTGTTATGTTCCCCTCACTTATAATGCACCCTGAAGGGGCAGGACAGGGGGCATTATATGTGAGGGGAACATTACAGGGGCATTATATGTGAGGGGCACATGATAGCGGGGCATTATAAGTGAGAAACCCCCTGTCATGTACCCCTCACATATAATGCCCCCCTGTCATGTGCCCCTAACATATAATGTGTCCTGTCTTATAATGCCCCCCTGTTATGTTCCCCTCACTTATAATGCCCCCTGAGGGAGCAGGATTGAGGGGCATTATATGTGAGGGGAAGCGGCAAGCGAAAACGCGTTCGGGGTAGGTGAGCTGTCCCAGGATAGGGTGCATGACCAGAATTTGTTTGCTTTTTCCATTCTTTGTTTGCCCTGCCCTTCCTTTCTTTGTATTCGATTCTCGTTTCTCATAGTCTCATTTCCTATACATGTTATGTATTTGTATATTGACATATTCCATGTGGTACGCCACCATTTTGAATGAGACCTTTTGTATTTTGTACATTCTGTTTAGTCGTACGGGACATTCTCATCATTCTTTTGCAGTGTGTGTTGTATGACCACCGATCCATTATTGTTATGTAATTTTTTAACATAAGTTTTTATTGTTCTTTCAATAAAGTATATGAATTTTTTCTATATTTGGCCTCATTGTTTTTGGTGAGAGAACATTGGAGGGGCAGTATATGTGAGGGGCACAGCACAGGGAGCATTATATGGTAGGGACACAGGACAGAGGGCATAATTATTATGAGGGGGAACAGGACAGGTCATAGTTATATGTGGGGGCACAGGATGGGGCATTACTACCATATATGAGGGGCACAGAGTATAAGGAATTTCTGGGGTAGTACGGTTTTCATTAGCCACAATACATCACGGTATTGTATTCAGAGGGATATTTAGAGTGTACAGTGTGTGGTAGTATTATATTCAGAGGGTACAGTGTGTGGCGGTATTAGATTCAGTGGGTACAGTGTGTGGCAGTATTATATTCAGTGGGTACAGTGTGTGGCAGTATTATATTCAGTGGGTACAGTGTGTGGCAGTATTATATTCAGTGGGTACAGTGTGTGGCAGTATTATATTCAGTGGGTACCGTGTGTGGCAGTATTATATTCAGTGGGTACAGTGTGTGGCAGTATTATATTCAGTGGGTATGGTGTGTGGCAGTATTATATTCAGTGGGTACAGTGTGTGGCAGTATTATATTCAGTGGGTACCGTGTGTGGCAGTATTATATTCAGAGGGGACTGTGTTTGGCAGTATTATATTCATTGGGTACAGTGTGTGGCAGTATTGTATTCAAAGGGTAAAGTGAGTTGTAGTATATTCGGAGGGTACAGTGTGTCAGAATTATATTCAAAGGATATGGTGTTTGGCAGTATTATAATAATATTTTTTTCATATAGAGGATCAGAATGCGCTGACATAGTGAGGAGCCATCTGTGCGTCAAGTTATGCAGCAAGAACATTTAGCTGGACCTGAATTAGATAATGAAAGACTATAGAGAAGATGTAACCTGTAGTCACTGATATCATTGTGTATTGTCCTGACTGTCCCATCAGAGCTGTAGTCACTTGTAAGTTTTGCAGTAATGATGGGTGAAACAACAACTCCCAGCATCTCCTCACCACTGCTTAGGTCATACTGGGAGCTGTAGTTTTAAATGGTAAAAACATCTTTAGCGCTTTCCCATTCTGTGGCAATTGGTGTATTTGGTTATTATACTGGATACATTTAATAATATTGTAAGTTCTTTAAGAAACACCTTATTTTCTGTGCGCCAACGCAAAATTCTCTAATAGTGCCCCTCCCGAGACTAGACTCCGGATCCGCCCCTGGTTGTGGTTAAACTTTACTTTCCTGGAAAAGTTTCTGAGTTCTCCATAGCAACCAATCAGATCACTTCTTTCATTTTTCAGAGGCCTTTTCAAAAATGAAAGAAGCAATCTGATTGGTTGCTATGGGCAACTGCACCACTCTTCCTCTGCACAGGTTTTGATAAATCTCCCCCATAGAGGGAGATTTATCAAAACCTGTCCTGAGGAAAAGTTTCTGAGTTGCCCATAGCAACCAATCAGATCGCTTCTTTTCATAGGCTTTTCCAAGAATAAAAGAAGCAATTTGATTGGTTGCTATGGGCAACTCAGCAGTTTTTCCTCTGGTCAGGTTTTGATAAATCTCTCTCTATGGGGGAGATTCATCAAAACCAGTGTAGAGGAAGAGTTGTGCAGTTGCCCATAGCAACCAATCAGATTTCTTCTTTCATTTTTTAAAAGACCTCTGAAAAATGAAGGAAGCAATCTGATTGGTTGCTATTGGCAACTCAGAAACTTTTCCAGAAATGGAGGATGCCAACTTTTCGTATCTTATATGGAATTATTCCTATATTCATACATTTTGCAGCGGTTGGGGGTTCACAGCTTTGACACCACTGCTATAGAGGGTGCAAATGTATCCGAGCCCTGGAACTCAAATAATGTGAAATATGAGATGATCAAAATGGAGCCCCTGCACTAATTACTTGGGTTCTGGGGTCTGTAAGGTCCATAGTAGAAACATCAGGTTCTGTCCATAGCAGATACTAAATCATGGCAGCTCTAAGAAACAAGCAGTCATTGTGACATCAGACATGTGATGTCATAGACAGCTGGAGTCCTGACATTCCACTGACAGCCGCCCGAGCCTTCATTCTGTAGATTGTTACAGTGCGATTAGCAACTTCTATTTCTTCTTCTTGACTGAGATGGAGCTAAAAGGTTTGGGGTTCGTCCCCCTTCTGTTGGCGTTTTGGTGTGTGGCCTGGCTTGCCACCAGCTACATCGTGACGGTCGTCCTCGGCCATGCCGCCTCGCCACTGATGAGCATCAGGTAAGATAAACAAGCACAAGATTCTTATTTCATGGGTTGGGAGTGAGGAAATATCCATAATAACATTGGTTTCTTTTCCTTCACAGTGACGTGGGAAATTTCTTTCCCGAAAACATATTATTGAGAATTGGTTTCATAGGGACATCCATTGGCACTTTGGTACTAACCTTTCTTATTTATAAGTATATGGTTATGCATACTGAAGAGTTCAGGGGTCATCAGGTCCTGATCCAGAGGATCCTGCTGGCCATTGTGTGGGCCTCCTGTTTTGGTACAGCTGTCATGCATGTATTGTCCCCCGAAGAATATCCCAGGATACACTTTGTCAGCACGATAATTTCCATTACATGTGAAGCCTTATACTACCTTGGGCAGTCCATCCAGATGTATAAATTACCAGGAGCAAACAAAGTCATCCGCCATAGTAGATGCACCTGCTGTGGCCTGACTTTTACCTGCGCAATTTTCTACTTTGGATATAAAACATTACAGGAATTATTCTATGATGATGAAGACTGGGACGAGATCCGTGAAATCACCACCATAATCATCGAGTGGGTGATGCTTCTACTGATCCTGATAAACATCGTGACCTATTATTCCACCATGCAGAGGTTAATGTTAACCGTCTCCAGGAACAGCTGCAAACTCTCTCTTAGAGTAAGAATTGATGACTTCGGGGTGTAGACCACCACGTGGGCCATCAAGTGGACTTCTGGGAGAGATACTGCACAGGACACGGGAAAACCATAAAAAAAATAATATGAGCTGGTAATATTACCTATACAAAAAAATAATATGAGCTGGTGATATTACCTATACAAAAAAATAAAAAAAATGTAAAAAAAATATTGGTGTGTGACGTGTAATACCTACCGTATATACTCGAGTATAAGCCGAGTTTTTCAGCACCATTTTTCGTGCTGAAAACGCCCCCCTCGGCTTATACTCGAGTGATCTCTCTGCCTGTCAATCCCTTTTCAGTGGTCTTCAACCTGCAGACCGCCAGATGTTGTAAAACTACAACTCCCAGCATGCCCAGACAGCCATCAGCTGTCTGGGCATGCTGGGTGTTGTAGTTTTGAAACCTCTGGAGGTCCGCAGGTTGAAGACCATTTCGACCTTTGTCATCATCCAGGCCCCCCCCCCCCTCTTTTGTTTTGTACTCACCCCTCCCCCCCACAGCGGGAAGTTAGGGTGAGCTGGTCCGGGCCATCTATGCTGCAGGGACCGTCCGGTGGGGAGGGATAGTCATTCCGGGCTGTCCATTTTCACCGGAGGGCCCTCTTCATGCGCAACGTCCCTGTGCGTCGTCGTCAAGGCAACATCACTAGGACCAGCTCACCCTAACTTCCTGCCAAGGGGAGGTGAGTACAAAAGAAAAAGGCCACAGTGGTCTTCAACCTGCGGACCTCCAGAGGTTTCAAAACTACAACTCCCAGCATGCCCGGGCATGCTGGGAGTTGTGGTTCTGCAACATCTGGAGGTCCACAGATTGAAGACCACTGATGAAGGGATTGACAGGCGGTGATGATGAAAGGGAGGGGGATGATGATGAAGGCCGCAGTGGTATTCAACCTGCGGACCTCCAGAGGTTTCAAAACTACAACTCCCAGCATGCCCAGACAGCCGATGGCTGTCCGGGCATGCTGGGGGTTGTAGTTTTGCAACATCTAGAGGTCCGCAGGTTGAAAACCACTGATGAAGGGATTGACAGGCGGTGATGATGAAGGGGGGGGGGGGATGATGACGGGGGTCTGGATGATTACATGGGGGGATGAGGTATTTCCCACCCTAGGCTTATAGTCGAGTCAATAACATATATATATATATATATATATATATATATATATATATATATATATATATATATATATATATATATATATATATATATTATTATTATTATTATTATTATTATTATTATTATAATTTTTTTTTTTTTTGGGGGGGGGGGGATTAGGGGCCTTGGCTTATATTCGGGTCGGTTTATACTCAAGTATATACGGTAGTTAGAAAACCAGAATCATTATAACCTCCCTCTGCATTACCCTGTTTATTATTTTCCAAGCAAGCACTTTGTTCTAATTCGTCCACTCTCTGGCGTGCTCCTTGTATAAGGGGTTTGGGATACACTTTTTGATTAAAACGATCCTCCAGGTTATCTAGTTGTTGCTGGCATTTTTGTGTGGAAGAACAATTCCTCCGGATTCTTTTCATTTGACCGAATGGAATGTTCTTCTTCCATTGTTTCCGATGGCAACTGTTAAAGTCGAGGTAGTTCCTTAAAATAGGTGGCAGTATGCAGACAGCCATCCGGAATATAGATATTTAAATCCAGGAACTCAAATTTTTGGGGGGACTGATGCAGCTCTGCCTTTGGCAATCTCTGGCTCTGCCATAGCACTTTTTTTGAAGGGGCGTGTCGGCTGCCGCTTCGTCTGGTGGTCAACACGCGCTATCTGGCCAGCGAGCCAGGGCCCCATACAGGAGATCGCGGGGGCCCACCAGCGGTCGGACCCCTCGCAATCTGAAACTTATCCCCTACCCTTGGGATAGGGGATGTTTTTCAGCACTGGACTACTCCTTTAACCCCTTCATGATCCAGCCCATTTTCACCTTCAGGACCTGGGCATTTTTTGAAAATCTGACCACTGTCACTTTAAACATTAATAACGCTGGAATGCTTTTACTTATCATTCTGATTCCGGGATAGTTTTTTCGTGACATATTCTACTTTATGTTATTGGTAAAATTTCACTGATATTTTCATCCTTTCTTGGTAAAAAATCTAAAAATTTCATGAAAATTTTGAAAATTTAGCATTTTTCTAACTTTGAAAGTCTCTGCTTGAAAGGAAAATGGATATTCCAAATAAATTACATATTGATTCACATATTAAATATGTCTACTTTGTGTCTGCATAAAAAAATTGACAAGTTTTTACTTTTGGAAAACATCAGAGGGCTTCAAAGTTCCGCAGCAATTTTCCAATTTTTCTCAAGATTCAGGTTGGAAGTGGATTTTAAGGGTCTTCATATTAGAAATACCCCATAAATGACCCCATTATAAAAACTGCACCCCCAAAGTATTCAAAATGACATTCAGTAAGTGTTTTAACCCTTTAGGTGTTTCACAGGAATAGCAGCAAAGTGAAGGAGAAAATTCTAAATCTTCATTTTTTACACATTTTCTTGTAGACCCAATTTTTGAATTTTTACAAGGGGTAAAAGGAGAGAAATGACCCTAAAATTTGTAACCCAATTTCTCTCGAGTAAGGAAATACCTCATATGCATATGTAAAGTGTTCGGCGGGCGCTGTAGAGGGCTCAGAAGGGAAGGAGCGACAATGGGATTTTGGAGAGTGAGTTTTTCTGAAAGGGTTTTTGGGGGGCATGTCCCATTTAGGAAGCCCCTATGGTGCCAGAACAGGGGACCCCCCCCACATGTGACCCCATTTTGGAAACAATACCCCTCATAGAATTTAATAAGGGGTGCAGTGAGCATTTACACCCCATTGGCGTTTGACAGATATTTGAAACAGTGGACTGTGCAAATCAAAAATTTTATTTTTCATTTTCACAGACCACTGTTCCAAAAATCTGTCATACACCAGTGGGGTGTAAATGCTCACTGTACCCCTTATTATAATACGTGATGGGTGTAGTTTCCAAAATGGGGTCACATATGAATATTTATTGTTTTGCGTTTGTCAGAACTGCTGTAACAATCAGCCACCCCTGTGCAAATCGCCTCAAATGAACATGGCGCACTCTCCCTTCTGGGCCTTGCTGTGCGCCCCCAGAGCACTTTGCGCCCACATATGGGGTATCTCCGTACTCGGGAGAAATTGCATTACAAATTTAGAGGGTCTTTTTTCCCTTTTACTTCTTGTGAAAATGAAAAGTATAGGGCAACACCAGCATGTCAGTGTAAATAATTTATTTTTTTACTCTAACATGCTGGTGTAGACCCCAACTTCACCTTTTCATAAGGGGTTAAAGAAGAAAAAGCCCCCCAAAATTTGTAAGGCAATTTCTCCCGAGTACGGCGATACCCCATATGTGTCCCAAAACTGTTGCCCTGAAATACGACAGGGCTCCAAAGTGAGAGCGCCATGCGCATTTGAGGCCTGAATTAGGGATTTGCATAGGGGGGGACATAGGGGTATTCTATGCCAATGATTCCCAAACAGGGTGCCTCCAGCTGTTGCAAAACTCCCAGCATGCCTGGACAGTCAATGGCTGTCCGGCAATACTGGGAGTTATTATTTTGCAACAGCTGGAGGCTCCGTTTTGGAAACAGTAGCGTACCAGACGTTTTTCATTTTTTTGGGGAGGGGGGGCTGTGTAGGGGTATGTGTATATGTAGTGTTTTTTACTTTTTATTTTAGGTTAGTGTCAGTGTAGTGTAGTGTTTTTAGGGTACAGTCACATGGGCAGAGGTTCACAGCAAGTTTGCCGCTGGAAGTTTGAGCTGCAGCGCAAAATTTGCGCCATCTCAAACTTGCAGCACTCACTGTAAACCTCCGCCCATGTGAGTGTACCCTGTACATTCACATTGGGGGGAGGGGGCAAACATCCAGCTGTTGCAAACTCTGAGCATGCCCTTTGGCTGTCCGTGCATGCTGGGAGTTTTAGTTTTGCAACAGCTGGAGGAACACTGGTTTGGAAACACTAAGTTAAGTAATAAACTTTCAAGTGTTTTGCAACCAAACTTAGTGTTTCCAAACCAGTGTGCCTCCAGCTGTTGCAAAACTACAACTCCCAGCATGCATGGTCTGTCAGTGCATGCTGGGAGTTATAGTTTTGCAACAATTGCAACAGCTGGAGGCACTGAGGTAGGAAACGGACAATGTTTCCCAACTAGTGTGCCTCCAGTTGTTGCAAAACTACAACTCCCAGCATGCCCAGACTGCCCAGGCATGCTGGAAGTTGTAGTTCGGCAATATCTGAAGGATCAGATGTTGCCGAACTACAACTTCCAGTATGCTTGGGTAGTCTGGGCATGCTGGGAGTTGTAGTTTTGCAACATCTGGAGGTCCACAGTTTGGAGACCACTGTATAATGGTCTCCAATCTGTGCTCTTCCAGATGTTAGAGAACTACAACTCCCAGCATGCCTGGACAGACTGAGCATGCTGAGATTTGTAGTTTTGCAACATCTGGAAGAGCACAGATTGGAGACCATTATACAGTGGTCTCCAAACTGAGGACCTCCAGATGTTGCAAAACTACAACTCCCAGCATGCCCAGAAAGCCAAAGGCTGTCTGGGCATGCTGGGAGTTGCAGTTTTGAAACATCTGGAAGGCTACAGTTTGGAGACCACCATATAGTGGTCTCCAAACTGTGCCACTTCAGATGTTGCAAAACTACAACTCCCAGCATGCCCAGACAGTCAGTGCATGCTGAAAGTTGTAGTTTTGCAACATTTGGAGGACCATAGTTTAGAAACCACTACACAATGGTCTCCAAACTGTGACCCTCCAGATGTTGCAAAACTACAACTCCCAGCATGCCCAGAGAGCCTTTGGCTGTGTGGGCATGCTGGGAGTTGTAGTTTTGCAGCTTTTAGAAGGCCACAGTGAAGATCATTTATCGCGATCTTCACTGCAGCCTTCTCAGCCGCACTTTCCGGCCGACCGCTCCTCCTGCTGCAGCCGCTGCTCCGTGGATGCCGCCGATGCCGCCTCCGAAGGTCTGGGTAAGCCGGGCCATGCTCCCCCTCTCCGCCCGTGTTCTCCCGCTCTGTACCGACTTCCGATCGGTGGCCAGAGCGGGGGAAATTAACTCTATCCCCCCCCCCCCACCCCCCTCCTGCCATTGGTGGTCAGCCTGACCGACCAATGGCAGGGGATTGGAGGGATTGGCAACACTGCCACCTCGCTCCTATCCTTTAGGCTGGTCGGAGCTGTCTCTGACAACTCCGATCACTCTTATTTTCCGGGATATCGGGTCACCAGTGATATCAGCAGTCATCCCGGTCCGATCACCGCCCGGCGAGCGGCAGTGATCAGAGATGCCGAGGGCGTATGGATACGCCCTTCGTCCCCAAGGAGTTAAAGGGGTACTACGCACCTAGACATCTTATCCCCTCTCCAGAGGACCCCCGTGATCTCGGTTGCAGCACCCTGCTGTCAGCAAACTTGCTCTGTGCGTAATGACGGGTGATACAGGGGCCAGAACATCGGCATAGCCATTGACTGTCCTGGCACGCTGTGAGTTTTGCAACAGCTGGAGACACCCAATTTGGGAAGCACTGCCGTAGGGTAATTTGTTGGTGGATGCAAATCCCTAATTTAGGCCTCAAATGCGCATGGTGCTCTTTCACTTTGGAGCCCTCTCATATTTCAAGTTTTGGGTTACAAATTTTTTTTCTCTTCTTTTACCCCTTAAGAAAAGGTAAATTTGGGGTCTACACCAGCATGTTAGTGTAAACAAATTACATTTTTTACACTAACATGCTGGTGTTGCCCTATACTTTTTAATTTTCACAAGAGGTAAAAGGAGAATTTTTTTTTATATTTTGATGCAAAGTGCTCTGCAGGCGCATAACATGGCTCAGTAGGGAGAGTGTACCATATACATTTGAGGCCTAAATTGGTGATTTTCACCGGGGTTGATGGTAGCTACAGCAGTTCTGGCATAAACATTAAAAAAAACACCCACATGTGACCCTATTTTGAAAACTACATCCCTCACGTACAGTAACAAGGGGTATAGTGAGCCTTAACATCCCACAGGTGTTTGACATATTTTTGGTAAAGTTGGAGGTGAAAATAAAAAAATGCATATTTTTTTTCACTAAAATACTGGTGTTACCCCAATTTTATCATTTTCACAATGGGTAATAGGAGAAAAAGCCCCACAAAATTTGTAACCCCATTTCTTCTGAGTCAGAAAATACCCCACATGTGGATGTAAAGTGCTCTGCGGGTGAACTACAGGGCTCAGAAGAGAAGGAGCGCCATTGGGCTTTTGGAGAGAGAATCTGGCTGAAATTGAAGGCCATGTGCGTTTAGGCCTCCATGGTGCCAGAACAGTGACCCCCCCCCCCCCCCCCCCTACATGTGACCCCATTTTGGAAACTACACCCATAATAAGAAGGGCAGTGAGCATTTACACCTCACAGGTGTCTGATAGATTTTTTGAGCAGTGGTCTGTGAAAATGAAAAATTAAAATTTTTCATTTGTACAGTTCACTGTTCCAAAGATCTGTCAAATGCCAGTGGGGTTTAACCCCTTAAGGAACCAGCCCATTTTCACCTTAAGGACGCAGCCATTTTTTGCACATCTGACCACTGTAACTTTAAGGCTAGGTTCACACTACGGAATCTCTGGGAAGAATTTCTGCTGGAGATTTAGCCGGCGGCACTAAGACCGCACAGACTGCATTGCCGTCACCATAGATGGCAATGCATTTCTGGGTGGATCTTTTGGGAGATCTGCTCAGAAATGCATTGGCATCTATGGGGACGACAATGCAGTCTGCGGGGTCCTAGTGCTGCCATCTTGATCTCCAGCAGAAATTCTGCCCAGAAATGCCACAGTGTGAACCCAGCCTAAGCGTTAATAACTCTGGGATGCTTCTACTTTTCATTCTGATTCCGAGATTGTTTTTTTGTGACATATTCTGCTTCATGTTAGTGGTAAATTTTTGTCGATACTTGCATCATTTGATGGTGAAAAATTCAAAAATTCGATGAAAAAATTGAAAATTTCGCATTTTTCTAACTTTGAAGCTCTCTGCTTGTAAGGAAATCAGACATTCCAAATAAATTATATATTTATTCACAAATACAATATGTCTACTTTATATTTTCATTATAAACTTGACAGGTTTTTACTTTTAGAAGACATCAGAGGGATTAAAAGTTCTGCAGCAATTTTCCAATTTTTCACAAACTTTTCAAAATCGGAATTTTTCAGGGACCAGTTCAGTTTTGAAGTGGATTTGAAGGGCCTTCATATTAGAAATTCCCCACAAATGACCCCATTATAAAAACTGCACCCCTCAAAGTATTCAAAATGACATTCAGTAAGTGTGTTAACTCTTTAGGTGTTTCACAGGAATAGCAGCAAAGTGAAATTCAAAATCTCAATATTTTTACACTTGCATGTTCTTGTAGACCCAGTTTTTGAATTTTTACAAGGGGTAATAGGAGAAAGAGCCCCCCAAAATTTGTAGCTCAATTTCTCTCGAGTAAGGAAATACCTCATATGTGTATGTTAAACCCCACTGGCACTTGACAGATCTTTGGAACAATTTTCATTTTTCATTTTCACAGACCACTGCTCAAAAAATCTATCAGACACATGTGAGGTGTAAATGCTCACTGCACCTCTTATTAGGGGTGTAGTTTCCAAAATGGGGTCAGATGTAGGGGGGGGGGGGTCACTGTTCTGGCACCATGGAGGCCTAAACTCACATGACCTTCAATTTCAGCCAGATTCTCTCTCCAAAAGCCCAATGGCGCTCCTTCTCTTCTGAGCCCTGTAGTTCACCCGCAGAGCACTTTACATCCACATGTGGGGTATTTTCTGACTCAGAAGAATTGGGGTTACAAATTTTGTGGGGCTTTTTCTCCTATTACCCCTTGGGAAAATGATAAAATTGGGGTAACACCAGCATCTTAGTAAAAAAATGTTTAATTTTTTTTATTTTCACCTCCAATTTGTCAAACACCTGTGGGATGTTAAGGCTCACTATACCCCTTGTTACTTTACGTGAGGGGTGCAGTTTTCAAAATGGGGTCACATGTGGGTGTTTTTTTTATGTTTATGTCAGAACTGCTGTGACTTTAGGCCTCAAATGTATATGGTACACTCTCCCTTCTGAGCCATGTTATGCGCCTGCAGAGCACTTTGCGTCAAAATATACAATTTTTTTCTCCTTTTACCTCTTGTGAAAATTAAAAGTATGGGGCAACACCAGCATGTTAGTGTAAAATATTAAATTTGTTTACACTAACATGCTGGTGTAGACCCCAAATTTACCTTTTCTTAAGGGGTAAAAGAAGAGAAAAAAAATTTGTAACCCAAAACTTGAAATATGAGAGGGCTCCAAAGGGAAAGAGCACCATGCGCATTTGAGGCCTAAATTAGGGATTTGCATCCACCAACAAATTACCCTACGGCAGTGCTTCCCAAATTGGGTGTCTCCAGCTGTTGCAAAACTCCCAGCATGCCAGGACAGTCAATGGCTATGCCAATGTTCTGGCCCCTGTATCACCCGTCATTACGCACAGAGCAAGTATGCTGACAGCAGGGTGCCGCAACCGAGATCACGGGGGTCCTTTGGAGAGGGGATAAGATGTCTAGGTGCGTAGTACCCCTTTAACCCCTTAAGGACGCAGGACGTAAATGTATGTCCTGGTGAGGTGGTACTTAACGCACCAGGACGTACATTTACGTCCTGTGCATAACCGCGGGCATCGGAGCGATGCCCGTGTCATGCGCGGCTGATCCCGGCTGCTGATCACAGCCAGGGACCCGCCGGCAATGGCCGACGCCCGCGATCTCGCGGGCGTCCGCCATTAACCCCTCAGGTGCCGGGATCAATACAGATCCCGGCATCTGCGGCAGTGCGCGATTTGAATGAATGATCGGATCGCCCGCAGCGCTGCTGCGGGGATCCGATCATTCATAACGCCGCACGGAGGTCCCCTCTCCTTCCTCCGTCCGGCTCCCGGCGTCTCCTGCTCTGGTCTGTGATCGAGCAGACCAGAGCAGGAGATGACCGATAATACTGATCTGTTCTATGTCCTATACATAGAACAGATCAGTATTAGCAATCATGGTATTGCTATGAATAGTCCCCTATGGGGACTATTCAAGTGTAAAAAAAAATGTAAAAAAATGTAAAAGTAAAAGTAAAAAAAAAAGTGAAAAATCCCCTCCCCCAATAAAAAAGTAAAACGTCAGTTTTTTCCTATTTTACCCCCAAAAAGCGTAAAAAATCTTTTTTTATAGACATATTTGGTATCACCACGTGCGTAAATGTCCGAACTATTAAAATAAAATGTTAATTATCCCGTACGGTGAACGGCGTGAACGGAAAAAAAAAAAGTTCAAAATTCCTACTTTTTTAATACATTTTATTTAAAAAAAATTAGAAAAAATGTATTAAAAGTTTTTTGTATGCAAATGTGGTATAAAAAAAAAGTACAGATCATGGCGCAAAAAATGAGCCCCCATACCGCCGCTTATACGGAAAAATAAAAAAGTTAGAGGTCATCAAAATAAAGGGATTATAAACGTACTAATTTGGTTAAAAAGTTTGTGATTTTTTTTAAGCGCAACAATAATATAAAAGTATGTAATAATGGGTATCATTTTAATCGTATTGACCCTCAGAATAAAGAACACACGTCATTTTTACCATAAATTGTACGGCGTGAAAACGAAACCTTCCAAAATTAGCAAAATTGCGTTTTTCGTTTTAATTTCCCCACAAAAATAGTGTTTTTTGGTTGCGCCATACATTTTATGATATAATGAGTGATGTCACTACAAAGGACAACTGGTCGCGCAAAAAACAAGCCCTCATACTAGTCTGTGGATGAAAATATAAAAGAGTTATTATTTTTAGAAGGCGAGGAGGAAAAAATGAAAACGTAAAAATTTAATTGTCTGAGTCCTTAAGGCCAAAATGGGCTGAGTCGTTAAGGGGTTAAGAGAGAAAAACATGATATATATTTAAAACCAACCCAAATGTACCTTATTTTTATTTTCTACCTAAGGTACATAAAGACCGGAAAAAAAAAAATCCCCTTGTTGTCCGATAGTTGCCTGATGTTTATCTGAATATATAGACCATCAGTTACAGAAATGTGCGGAGTCTTTACCAGCAAACCTCAGAGATAAAGGGCATTTATTAACCCTATAGAGAGATATCATACGGGAAGAGGACTATATGTGGGCAACACTAGATGTTTCTTCATTATATAGTAATATACCACATGACAGAGGAGTGGAAGCTGTGTCATCTTTTTTAGTGGAAGATCCCTTGATGCCCATACATCGGAGGAACTTCATTTTGGAGGCCATTAAAGGAGTAGTCCAGTGCTGAAAAGCATCCCCTATCCCAAGGATAGGGGATAAGATTCAGATTGCGGGGGGTCCGACCGCTGGTGGGCCCCCGCGATCTCCTGTATGGGGCCCTGGCTCGCTGGCCAGATAGCGCGTGTTGACCACCAGACGAAGCGGCAGCCGACACGCCCCTTCAAAAAAAGCGCTATGGCAGAGCCAGAGATTGCCAAAGGCAGAGCTGCATCAGTCCCCCCAAAAATTTGAGTTCCTGGATTTAAATATCTATATTCCGGATGGCTGTTTGCATACTGCCTCCTATTTTGAGAAGGTGGATGCAAACAGCTACCTCGACTTTAACAGTTGCCATCGGAAACAATGGAAGAAGAACATTCCATTCGGTCAAATGAAAAGAATCTGATGAATTTGATTCTGGTTTTCTAACCCGACGCGAATATAAGCCGAGGCCCCTAATTTCACCCCAAAAACCCAGGAAAAGTTATTGACCCGACTGTAAGCCTAGGGTGGGAAATACATCAACCCCCCATGTAATCATCCAGACCCCCGTCATCATCCCACCCCCTGCATCATCACCGCCTGTCAATCCCTTCATTAGTGGTCTTCAACCTGCGGACCTCCAGATGTTGCAAAACTACAACTCCCAGCATGCCCGGACAGCCATCGGCTGTCTGGGTATGCTGGGAGTTGTAGTTTTGAAACCTCTGGAGGTCCGCAGGTTGAAGACCACTGCGGCCTTCTTCATCATCCCCCTCCCCTTCATCATCACCCCCCCCCCCCTTCATCATCACCGCCTGTCAATCCCTTCATCAGTGGTCTTCAACCGGCGGGCCTCCAGATGTTGCAAAACTACAACTCCCAGCATGCCCGGACAGCCATCAGCTGTCCGGGCATGCTGGGATTTGTAGTTTTGAAACCTCTGGAGGTCCGCAGGTAGAAGACCACTGCGGCCTTCGTCATCATCCAGACCCCCCCCCCCCTCACCTTTTTGTTTTGTACTCACCTCCCCTCGGCAGGAAGTTAGGGTGAGCTGGTCCTAGTGACGTTGCCCTGACGACGATGCACAGGGACATTGTGCATGAACGTCCCTGTGCGTCGTCATCAAGGCAACGTCACTAGTCCGTGACCGGACCCGAAGCGTGGAAAAGAGGGCCCCCTGGTGAAAATGGACAGCCCGCAACGACTAACCCTCCCCACCGGATGGTCCCTGCACCATAGAGGGCCCGAACCAGCTAACCCTTCCTTCCCACCGAGGGGAGGTGAGTACAAAACAAAAGGAGGGGGCTGGATGATGACGAAGGCCGCAGTGGTCTTCAACCTGCGGACCTCCAGAGGTTTCAAAACTACAACACTCAGCATGCCCGGGCATGCTGGGAGTTGTAGTTTTGCATCATCTGGAGGTCCGCAGGTTGAAGACCACTGAAAAGGGATTGACAGGCGGAGAGATCACTCGAGTATAAGCCGAGGGGGGCGTTTTCAGCACGAAAAATGGTGCTGAAAAACTCGGCTTATACTCGAGTATATACGGTAGGTATTACACGTCACACACCAATATTTTTCTTTTATGTTTTTTATTTTTTTGTATAGGTAATATTACCAGCTCATATTATTTTTTTGTATAGGTAATATTACCAGCTCATATTATTTTTTTGTATAGGTAATATTACCAGCTCATATTATTTTTTTTATGGTTTTTCCGTGTCCTGTGCAGTATCTCTCCCAGAAGTCCACTTGATGGCCCCCGTGGTGGTCTACACCCCGAAGTCATCAATTCTTACTCTAAGAGAGAGTTTGCAGCTGTTCCTGGAGACGGTTAACATTAACCTCTGCATGGTGAAATAATAGGTCACGGTGTTTATCAGGATCAGTAGAAGCATCACCCACTCGATGATTATGGTGGTGATTTCACGGATCTCGTCCCAGTCTTCATCATCATAGAATAATTCCTGTGATGTTTTATATCCAAAGTAGAAAATTGCGCAGGTAAAAGTCAGGCCACAGCAGGTGCATCTACTATGGTGGATGACTTTGTTTGCTCCTGGTAATTTATACATCTGGATGGACTGCCCAAGGTAGTATAAGGCTTCACATGTAATGGAAATTATCGTGCTGACAAAGTGTATCCTGGGATATTCTTCGGGGGACAATACATGCATGACAGCTGTACCAAAACAGGAGGCCCACACAATGGCCAGCAGGATCCTCTGGATCAGGACCTGATGACCCCTGAACTCTTCAGTATGCATAACCATATACTTATAAATAAGAAAGGTTAGTACCAAAGTGCCAATGGACGTCCCTATGAAACCAATTCTCAATAATATGTTTTCGGGAAAGAAATTTCCCACGTCACTGTGAAGGAAAAGAAACCAATGTTATTGTGGATATTTCCTCACTCCCAACCCATAAAATAAGAATCATGTGCTTGTTTATCTTACCTGATATGCATCAGTGGCGAGGCGGCATGGCCGAGGACGACCGTCACGATGTAGCTGGTGGCAAGCCAGGCCACACACCAAAACGCCAACAGAAGGGGGACGAACCCCAAACCTTTTAGCTCCATCTCAGTCAAGAAGAAGAAATAGAAGTTGCTAATCGCACTGTAACAATCTACAGAATGAAGGCTCGGGCGGCTGTCAGTGGAATGTCAGGACTCCAGCTGTCTATGACATCACATGTCTGATGTCACGATGACTGCTTGTTTCTTAGAGCTGCCATGATTTAGTATCTGCTATGGACATAACCTGATGTTTCTACTATGGACCTTACAGACCCCAGAACCCAAGTAATTAGTGCAGGGGCTCCATTTTGATCATCTCATATTTCACATTATTTGAGTTCCAGGGCTCGGATACATTTGCACCCTCTATAGCAGTGGTCTCTAAGCTGTGAACCCCCAACCGCTGCAAAACCACAACTCCCAGCATGCCCGGACAGTAACTTTGCATAAGGAAATAGCCTAATTAAACTTTTCTTATATATAGACTCCCCGACATCTCCAAGGATAAGCATCTAAGGGTCTCGTTCGATCTTAATGTTATACCTTTTTTCAATAAGATCGATGATTCCAAAATGTATGAATATAGGAATAATTCCATATAAGATACAAAAAGTTAGCATCCTCCATTTCTGGAAAAGTTTCTGAGTTGCCCAAAGCAACCAATCAGATTGCTTCCTTCATTTTTCAGAGGTCTTTTAAAAAATGAAAGAAGCAATCTGATTGGTTGCTATGGGCAACTGCATAACTTTTCCTCTACACTGGTTTTGATGAATCTCCCCCATAGAGAGAGATTTATCAAAACCTGACCAGTGGAAAAGCTGCTGAGATGCCCATAGCAACCAATCAGATTGCTTCTTTTATTCTTGAAAAAGCCTATGAAAAATTAAAGAAGCGATCTGATTGGTTGCTATGGGCAACTCAGAAACTTTTCCTCTGGACAGGTTTTGGGTTTTGATAAATCTTCCTCTATGGGGGAGATTCAGCAAAACCAGTGCAGAGGAAGAGTTGTGCTGTTGCCCATAGCAACCAATCAGATTGCTTCTTTCATTTTTGAAAAGGCCTCTGAAAAATGAAGGAAGCAATCTGATTGGTTGCTATGGGCAACTCAGAAACTTTTCCATGAAAGTAAAGTTTAGCCACAACCAGGGGCGGATCCAGAGTCTAGTCTCGGGAGGGGCACTATTAGAGAATTTTGTATTGGCGGACAGAAAATAAGGTGTTTCTTAACCCCTTAAGGACGCAACCCTTTTTCACCTTAAGGACTGGGCCCTTTTTCGCAATTCTGACCACCGTCACTTTACGAATTAATAACGCGAAAACACTTTTACGAATATTATGATTCTGAGATAGTTTTTTCGTGACATATTCTATTTTATTTTGGTGGTAAATTTTCGGCGTTACTTGCATCCTTTTTTGGTGAAAAATCCCCAAATTTAATGAAAATTTTGAAAATTTTGCATTCTTCTAACTTTGAAGCTCTCTACTTGTAAGGAAAATTGATATTCACAATAAATTTTATTTTTCTTCACAAGTACAATATGTTCACTTTATGTTGGTATCATAAAATGGACATATTTTTGCTTTTTTTTTTTAATTAGAGGGCTTCAAAGTAGAGAAGCAATTTTCAAAAATTTCATGAAAATTGCTAAATCTGAAGGGACAGATGTTACAGAACTACAACTATTTAAAAAAAAAAAAAAAACGTATAGGGTTCCCCGTATTTTCATTCTCAGCACAATACCAACCAAACAGCAACAGCCTGATGTTACCAGGGTGGGCGGGGACCATTGTTACTGGCCCTCCCCAGCCTAAATAACGCCAGCCTGTTACCGCCTAGGCCCAGGAGCACCATTTTTGATGCTCCGGGCCTGTTGGTACCGGCGATTCTGGGAGTGATGTCACATGACCTCATTCTTATCTATGTAATTTCAGATGGATATGACTGGAGAGGTGAGGGATTCTGGGAGTAATGTCACATGACCTCATTCTTATCTATGTAATAACAGATGGATATGACCGGAGAGGTGAGGGATTCTGGGAGTGATGTCACATGACCTCATTCTTATCTATGGAATAACAGATGGATATGACTGGAGAGGTGAGGGATTCTGGGAGTGATGTCACATGACCTCATTCTTACCTATGTAATAACAGATGGATATGACTGGAGAGGTGAGAGATTCTGGGAGTGATGTCACATGACCTCATTCTTATCGATGTAATAACAGATGGATATGACTGGAGAGGTGAGGGATTCTGGGAGTGATGTCACATGACCTCATTCTTATCTATGGAATAACAGATGGATATTACTGGAGAGGTGAGGGATTCTGGGAGTGATGTCACATGACCTCATTCTTATCTATGTAATAACAGATGGATATGACTGGAGAGGTGAGGGATTCTGGGAGTGATTTCACATGACCTCATTCTTATCTATGTAATAACAGATGGATATGACTGGAGAGGTGAGGGATTCTGGGAGTGATGTCACATGACCTCATTCTTATCTATGTAATAACAGATGGATATGACTGGAGAGGTGAGGGATTCTGGGAGTGATGTCACATGACCTCATTCTTATCTATGTAATAACAGATGGATATGACTGGAGAGGTGAGGGATTCTGGGAGTGATGTCACATGACCTCATTCTTATCTATGGAATAACAGATGGATATTACTGGAGAGGTGAGGGATTCTGGGAGTGATGTCACATGACCTCATTCTTATCTATGGAATAACAGATGGATATTACTGGAGAGGTGAGGGATTCTGGGAGTGATGTCACATGACCTCAGGGTTCCCCGTATTTTCATTCTCAGCACAATACCATCCAAACAGCAACAGCCTGATGTTACCAGGATGGGCGGGGACCATTGTTACTGGCCCTCCCAAGCCTAAATAACGCCAGCCTGTTACCGCCTAGGCCCAGGAGCACCATTTTTGACGCTCCGGGCCTGTTGGTATCGGCGATTCTGGGAGTGATGTCACATGACCTCATTCTTATCTATGTAATTTCAGATGGATATGACTGGAGAGGTGAGGGATTCTGGGAGTAATGTCACATGACCTCATTCTTATCTATGTAATAACAGATGGATAT
The DNA here is from genome assembly GCF_029499605.1 of Hyla sarda. Classification (NCBI taxonomy): domain Eukaryota; kingdom Metazoa; phylum Chordata; class Amphibia; order Anura; family Hylidae; genus Hyla; species Hyla sarda. The sequence goes on along the minus strand of NW_026608840.1, from coordinate 13,017 downwards.
GACCGGAGAGGTGAGGGATTCTGGGAGTGATGTCACATGACCTCATTCTTATCTATGGAATAACAGATGGATATGACTGGAGAGGTGAGGGATTCTGGGAGTGACGTCACATGACCTCATTCTTATCTATGTAATAACAGATGGATATGACTGGAGAGGTGAGGGATTCTGGGAGTGATGTCACATGACCTCATTCTTACCTATGTAATAACAGATGGATATGACTGGAGAGGTGAGGGATTCTGGGAGTGATGTCACATGACCTCATTCTTATCGATGTAATAACAGATGGATATGACTGGAGAGGTGAGGGATTCTGGGAATGAGTGATATTAATGTATCTCTCTATACACAGGATTACACAGTAGTGAAGAAGTCCTCTAGTGGGCTCTGTCGGGCCCCTGTGTGTGAAGGATGGGGAAGAACCCTGAGCCCAATCCCAGGGCCCCCACCTCACTCCCTGATACATGAGGAAATGGATGAACAGAAGATCCGAGAACTCATCAACAAGATGATGGAGCTGCTGACTGGAGAGGTGACCCTGCTGGGACATTATACAGTAATGGAGGGGTCTGGTGATGACTGGAGAGGTGACCCTGCTGGGACATTATACAGTAATGGAGGGGTCTGGTAATGACAGGAGAGGTGACACTGCTGGGAATGCTGGGACATTATACAGTAATGGAGAGGTCTGGTGATGACTGGAGAGGTGACACTGCTGGGACATTATACAGTAATGGAGGAGTCTGGTGATGACTGGAGAGGTGACACTGCTGGGACATTATACAGTAATGGAGGGGTCTGGTGATGACTGGAGAGGTGACACTGCTGGGACATTATACAGTAATGGAGGGGTCTGGTGATGACTGGAGAGGTGACACTGCTGGGACATTATACAGTAATGGAGGGGTCTGGTGATGACTGGAGAGGTGACCCTGCTGGGACATTATACAGTAATGGAGGGGTCTGGTGATGACTGGAGAGGTGACACTGCTGGGACATTATACAGTAATGGAGGGGTCTGGTGATGACTGGAGAGGTGACACTGCTGGGACATTATACAGTAATGGAGGGGTCTGGTGATGACTGGAGAGGTGACACTGCTGGGACATTATACAGTAATGGAGGGGTCTGGTGATGACTGGAGAGGTGACACTGCTGGGAATGCTGGGACATTATACAGTAATGGAGGGGTCTAGTGATGACTGGAGAGGTGACACTGCTAGGACATTATACAGTAATGGAGGGGTCTGGTGATGACTGGAGAGGTGACACTGCTGGGACATTATACAGTAATGGAGGGGTCTGGTGATGACTGGAGAGGTGACACTGCTAGGACATTATACAGTAATGGAGGGGTCTGGTGATGACTGGAGAGGTGACACTGCTGGGAATGCTGGGACATTATACAGTAATGGAGGGGTCTGGTGATGACTGGAGAGGTGACACTGCTGGGACATTATACAGTAATGGAGGGGTCTGGTGATGCCTGGAGAGGTGACACTGCTGGGACATTATACAGTAATGGAGGGGTCTGGTGATGACTGGAGAGGTGACACTGCTGGGACATTATACAGTAATGGAGGGGTCTGGTGATGACTGGAGAGGTGACACTGCTGGGACATTATACAGTAATGGAGGCGTCTGGTGATGACTGGAGAGGTGACACTGCTGGGACATTATACCGTAATGGAGGGGTCTGGTGATGACTGGAGAGGTGACACTGCTGGGACATTATACAGTAATGGAGGGGTCTGGTGATGACTGGAGAGGTGACACTGCTGGGACATTATACAGTAATGGAGGGGTCTGGTGATGACTGGAGAGGTGACACTGCTGGGAATGCTGGGACATTATACAGTAATGGAGGGGTCTGGTGATGACTGGAGAGGTGACACTGCTGGGACATTATACAGTAATGGAGGGGTCTGGTGATGACTGGAGAGGTGACACTGCTGGGACATTATACAGTAATGGAGGGGTCTGGTGATGACTGGAGAGGTGACACTGCTAGGACATTATACAGTAATGGAGGGGTCTGGTGATGACTGGAGAGGTGACACTGCTGGGAATGCTGGGACATTATACAGTAATGGAGGGGTCTGGTGATGACTGGAGAGGTGACACTGCTGGGACATTATACAGTAATGGAGGGGTCTGGTGATGCCTGGAGAGGTGACACTGCTGGGACATTATACAGTAATGGAGGGGTCTGGTGATGACTGGAGAGGTGACACTGCTGGGACATTATACAGTAATGGAGGGGTCTGGTGATGACTGGAGAGGTGACACTGCTGGGACATTATACAGTAATGGAAGGGTCTGGTGATGACTGGAGAGGTGACACTGCTGGGACATTATACAGTAATGGAGGGGTCTGGTGATGACTGGAGAGGTGACACTGCTGGGACATTATACAGTAATGGAGGGGTCTGGTGATGACTGGAGAGGTGACACTGCTGGGACATTATATAGTAATGGAGGGGTCTGGTGATGACTGGAGAGGTGACACTGCTGGGACATTGTACAGTAATGGAGGGGTCTGGTGATGACTGGAGAGGTGACACTGCTGGGACATTATACAGTAATGGAGGGGTCTGGTGATGACTGGAGAGGTGACACTGCTGGGACATTATACAATAATGGAGGGGTCTGGTGATGACTGGAGAGGTGACACTGCTGGGACATTATACAGTAATGGAGGGGTCTGGTGATGACTGGAGAGGTGACACTGCTGGGACATTATACAGTAATGGAGGGGTCTGGTGATGACTGGAGAGGTGACACTGCTGGGAATGCTGGGACATTATACAGTAATGGAGGAGTCTGGTGATGACTGGAGAGGTGACACTGCTGGGACATTATACAGTAATGGAGGGATCTGGTGATGACTGGAGAGGTGACACTGCTGGGAATGCTGGGACATTATACAGTAACACCACTGGAGGGGTCGGGGTGATGACTGTATCATTGTGTGTCAGGTTCCTATAAGGTGTCAGGACGTGGCGGTCTATTTCTCCATGGAGGAGTGGGAGTATGTAGAAGGACACAAGGATCAGTACAAGGATCAGGTGATGATGGAGGATCAGCAGCCCCTCACATCACCAGGTAATAGACATGACTATATACACACGTCCTCTCATTATTTGTATGTAAAGAATGAATTCAGTCTCTGTATGTGTTCCCTACAGTCAGATCCAGTAAGAGAACAGCACCAGAGAGGTGTCCCCGTCCTCTTGATGAGCAGAATATGGAGGACATTACTACAGGGAAAGATCTGATCTATATTAAGGCTACAGACATAAAGGAAGAAGAAGAAGAGACAGATGTGAGCGGTGATGAGCAGTATAAGGAGGAACATTCATACAGATAACCGCACAGGTGAGTAGTAACCACTAAATACAGAGAAGGTCACAGATTCTACTCAGTCACGGCTGCAATAATCACAGAAAAAAAATAATGTTCATATATGTTACTCACTAGGTCATCCAGATGCTATACAGGTCTTTTTTGTTTGTCTTCTGTATTTGGCTCACAAATCCCTCTGTTCTGCTGCTCACTTATTCTGACATAAACTGCTCAGGAAGGGGAGTGTCCGAGGCAAGCACTGAGCCCGCCCCTCACTCACCATTCATTCATTCATTCTTTTTATCCAATCACTGCAGTCTGCTCTGTAACCCCCTCCTCTCTGCCTTCATGCTGCAGTCTGATAGGACAGGAGTGAGCACAGAGGAGTACTAGTCCTGCCAGGTCTGTGCTTCAGCTGGGACAGAGTTGATGCTGCAGCCGGAAAGGATTATGTTTTAGATCTGTGGTCTCAAAGTGTGGCCCTTACTGATACTGAGCATGCGTTTTGTTTTTAACCCCTTAAGGACCAGGCCAATTTTATTTTTGTGTTTTAGTTTTTTCCTCCTCGCCATCTAAAATCCGTAACTCTTTACAATTTACATTCCCAGACCCATATGAGGCGCGACCAATTGTACTTTGTAATTACATCAATCATTTTACCATAAAATGTACGGCAAACACAAAACAAAAGACATTTTTTATAAAAAACACAATTTTGCTAATTTTGTCAGGTTTTGTTTTCACGCTGTACACTTTACGATAAAAATTAAGTTTTCTTTATTCTGTGGGTCAATTCGATTAAATACTTATCTCAAACTTTTTTTTTTTTTACAAAATCAGTATATTTAAAATCGCCCTATTTTTACCATCTCTACCTTTTTCTTTTTTTTTTTGTGTTCGAGACGGTATGAGGGCTCATTTCTTGCACCATGACCTGTAGTTTTTTTAGTTCCACTTTTGTATATATTTGACTTTTTAGTCACTTTTTATAAATTTGAAAACATTTTTGGTGAATGTGATGGCACCATGTCATTCACCGTACGGCATCATTAACATTATGTTAACCTGTTGGGGACGGAGGGCATACCTGTACGCCCTTCGCCAACTTCCTTTCCATAATGCGGGGCCATGCGTCCTAGTGGGTCGGGCCCAGCCTCTAACAACGGCCAGAAACCCGTGGCTAGTAGCGCGTGGGGAATGATCGCGGTGCAAAGCACTATTAACCCTGTAGACGCGGCGTTCAAAGTTGCCCCCAAAGTTGCCCTCTATGGGATAACAATGATCAGTATAAGAGATCAGTGTGTTCAGTGTTATAGTCTCCTGTGGGATAACAATGATCAATGTAAAAGATCAGTGTGCAGTGTTATAGTCCTCCTATGGGATAACAATGATCAGTATAAGAGATCAGTGTGTGCAGTGTTATAGTCTCCTATGAGATAACAATGATCAGTATAAGAGATCAGTGTGTGCAGTGTTATAGTCTCCTATGGGATAACAATGATCAGTATAAGAGATCAGTGTGTGAAGTGTTATAGGTCCCTATGGGATAACAATGATCAGTATAAGAGATCAGTGTGTGCAGTGTTATAGTCTCCTATGGGATAACAATGATCAATGTAAAAGATCAGTGTGTGCAGTGTTATAGTCTCCTATGGGATAACAATGATCAGTATAAGAGATCAGTGTGTGCAGTGTTATAGCCTCCTATGGGACAACAATGATCAGTATAAGAGATCAGTGTGTGCAGTGTTATAGTCTCTATGGGATAACAATGATCAGTATAAGAGATCAGTGTGTGCAGTGTTATAGCCTCCTATGGGATAACAATGATCAGTATAAGAGATCAGTGTGTGCAGTGTTATAGTCTCCTATGGGATAACAATGATCAGTATAAGAGATCAGTGTGTGCAGTGTTATAGTCTCCTATGGGATAACAATGATCTGTATAAGAGATCAGTGTGTGCAGTGTTATAGTCTCCTATGGGATAACAGTGATCAGTATAAGAGATCAGTGTGTGCAGTGTTATAGTCTCCTATGGGAGCTTTAACGTTGCAAAAAAAAAGTGAAAAAAAAGTTAATAAAGATCAGTTAACCCCTTCCCTAATAAAAGTTTGAATCAAGTTTGAAAAATCCAGTGTAAATAAAAATAAACATATGTGATGTCGCTGCGGCAGAAATTTCCGAATTATAAAAGGATATAGTTAAATAAACCGCATGGTAAATGGCGTACGCACAAAAAAAAATTACAAAGTCCAAAATAGCATATTTTAGGTCATTTTTAATATCATGAAAAAATGAATAAAAAGCGATCAAAAAGATCAATACAAAAATGGTACCAATAAAAACTTCAGATCACGGCGCAAAAAATGCGCCCTCATACCGCCCTGTACGCAGAAAATAAAAAAGTTATAGGGGTCAGAAGATGACAATTTTAAACGTATACATTTTCCTGCATGTAGTTATGATTTTTTCCAGAAGTGCAACAATATCAAACCTATATAAGTAGGGGATCATTTTAACCGTATGGACCTACAGAATAAAGAGAGAAGGTGTAATTTTTACCAAAAAATGTACTACGTAGAAACGTAAACCCCCCCAAAAGTTACAAAATTGCATTTTTTCTTACATTTTGTTGCACAATTATTTTTTTTTTCCCGTTTCACCGTAGATTTTTGGGTAAAATGACTAATATCACTGCAAAGTAGAATTGGTGGCGCAAAAAATAAGCCTCATATAGATTTTAAGGTGCAAAATTGAAAGGGTTATGATTTTATAAAGGTAAGGAGGTAAAAACGAAAGTGCAAAAATGGAAAAACCCTGCGTCCCCAAAGGGTTAATCATTATTACTTTTTTTTTTTTAGTAAAATTGGGAAAAGGGTGATTTAAAAGAAAACTGTCACCCTGATCACCCACACTAAACCCAATACACAAAGGGTTATAGTGTGGGTGACCAGGAGTGCAAAGAGGGGTCACTTACCAAATTCCCTCCAGTGGCTCCTGTGATATTGCCCAACAAATGTCCCGTGCTCAGTTCGGTTACCCATGATGGCTGTCCGCCCCCTGCTTCTTCCTGCCCCCTGAAACAATCTGCCTCTATTAGTATATGCGCTCTGAGGCAGGAGAAGAAGCGCAGTTAGTTTACAGACAGCTCTCATGTCCTAGTGACCGGCCTCAGAGCGCGGCGCTCACGTGACATTGCGACTCGCGTCACTAGGACGTTAGAGCTGTCTGTAAACTAACTGCGCTTCTTCTCCTGCCTCAGAGCGCGGCGCTCACGTGACATGTGACTCGCGTCACTACGACGTTAGAGCTGTCTGTAAACTAACTGCACTTCTTCTCCTGCCTCAGAGCGCGGCGCTCACGTGACATGCGACTCGCGTCACTAGGACGTTAGAGCTGTCTGTAAACTAACTGCGCTTCTTCTCCGGCCTCAGAGCGCGGCGCTCACGTGACATGCGACTCGCGTCACTACGACGTTAGAGCTGTCTGTAAACTAACTGCGCTTCTTCTCCTGCCTCAGAGCGCGGCGCTCACGTGACATGTGACTCGCGTCACTACGACGTTAGAGCTGTCTGTAAACTAACTGCGCTTCATCTCCTGCCTCAGAGCGCAGCGCTCACGTGACATGTGACTCGCGTCACTACGACGTTAGAGCTGTCTGTAAACTAACTGCGCTTCATCTCCTGCCTCAGAGCGTGGCGCTCACGTGACATGCGACTCGCGTCACTACGAAGATAGAGCTGTCTGTAAACTAACTGCGCTTCTTCTCCTGCCTCAGAGCGCGGCGCTCACGTGACATGTGACTCGCGTCACTAGGACGTTAGAGCTGTCTGTAAACTAACTGCGCTTCTTCTCCTGCCTCAGAGCGCGGCGCTCACGTGACATGTGACTCGCGTCACTAGGACGTTAGAGCTGTCTGTAAACTAACTGCGCTTCTTCTCCTGCCTCAGAGCGCGGCGCTCACGTGACATGCGACTCGCGTCACTAGGACGTTAGAGCTGTCTGTAAACTAACTGCGCTTCATCTCCTGCCTCAGAGCGCAGCGCTCACGTGACATGCGACTCGCGTCACTAGGACGTTAGAGCTGTCTGTAAACTAACTGCGCTTCATCTCCTGCCTCAGAGCGCAGCGCTCACAGTGACATGCGACTCGCGTCACTAGGACGTTAGAGCTGTCTGTAAACTAACTGCGCTTCTTCTCCTGCCTCAGCGCGGCGCTCACGTGACATGTGACTCGCGTCACTAGGACGTTAGAGCTGTCTGTAAACTAACTGCGCTTCTTCTCCTGCCTCAGAGCACGGCGCTCACGTGACATGCGACTCACGTCACTAGGACGTTAGAGCTGTCTGTAAACTAACTGCGCTTTTTCTCCTGCCTCAGAGCGCGGCGCTCACGTGACATGTGACTCGCGTCACTAGGACGTTAGAGCTGTCTGTAAACTAACTGCGCTTCTTCTCCTGCCTCAGAGCGCGGCGCTCACGTGACATGTGACTCGCGTCACTAGGACGTTAGAGCTGTCTGTAAACTAACTGCGCTTCTTCTCCTGCCTCAGAGCGCGGCGCTCACGTGACATGTGACTCGCGTCACTAGGACGTTAGAGCTGTCTGTAAACTAACTGCGCTTCTTCTCCTGCCTCAGAGCGCGGCGCTCACGTGACATGTGACTCGCGTCACTACGACGTTAGAGCTGTCTGTAAACTAACTGCGCTTCTTCTCCTGCCTCAGAGCGCGGCGCTCACGTGACATGCGACTCACGTCACTAGGACGTTAGAGCTGTCTGTAAACTAACTGCGCTTCTTCTCCTGCCTCAGAGCACGGCGCTCACGTGACATGCGACTCGCGTCACTACGAAGTTAGAGCTGTCTGTAAACTAACTGCGCTTGTTCTCCTGCCTCAGAGCGCGGCGCTCACGTGACATGCGACTCGCGTCACTACGACGTTAGAGCTGTCTGTAAACTAACTGCGCTTCTTCTCCTGCCTCAGAGCGCGGCGCTCACGTGACATGTGACTCGCGTCACTAGGACGTTAGAGCTGTCCTGTAAACTAACTGCGCTTCTTCTCCTGCCTCAGAGCGCGGCGCTCACAGTGACATGTGACTCGCGTCACTAGGACGTTAGAGCTGTCTGTAAACTAACTGCGCTTCTTCTCCTGCCTCAGAGCGCGGCGCTCACGTGACATGTGACTCGCGTCACTAGGATGTTAGAGCTGTCTGTAAGCTAACTGCGCTTCTTCTCCTGCCTCAGAGCGCGGCGCTCACGTGACATGTGACTCGCGTCACTAGGACGTTAGAGCTGTCTGTAAACTAACTGCGCTTCTTCTCCTGCCTCAGAGCGCGGCGCTCACGTGACATGTGACTTGCATCACTACGACGTTAGAGCTGTCTGTAAACTAACTGCGCTTCTTCTCCTGCCTCAGAGCGCGGCGCTCACATGACATGCGACTCGCGTCACTAGGACGTTAGAGCTGTCTGTAAACTAACTGCGCTTCTTCTCCTGCCTCAGAGCGCGGCGCTCACAGTGACATGTGACTCGCGTCACTACGACGTTAGAGCTGTCTGTAAACTAACTGCGCTTCTTCTCCTGCCTCAGAGCGCGGCGCTCACGTGACATGCGACTCACGTCACTAGGACGTTAGAGCTGTCTGTAAACTAACTGCGCTTCTTCTCCTGCCTCAGAGCACGGCGCTCACGTGACATGCGACTCGCGTCACTACGAAGTTAGAGCTGTCTGTAAACTAACTGCGCTTGTTCTCCTGCCTCAGAGCGCGGCGCTCACAGTGACATGCGACTCGCGTCACTACGACGTTAGAGCTGTCTGTAAACTAACTGCGCTTCTTCTCCTGCCTCAGAGCGCGGCGCTCACGTGACATGTGACTCGCGTCACTAGGACGTTAGAGCTGTCTGTAAACTAACTGCGCTTCTTCTCCTGCCTCAGAGCGCGGCGCTCACGTGACATGTGACTCGCGTCACTAGGACGTTAGAGCTGTCTGTAAACTAACTGCGCTTCTTCTCCTGCCTCAGAGCGCGGCGCTCACGTGACATGTGACTCGCGTCACTAGGATGTTAGAGCTGTCTGTAAGCTAACTGCGCTTCTTCTCCTGCCTCAGAGCGCGGCGCTCACGTGACATGTGACTCGCGTCACTAGGACGTTAGAGCTGTCTGTAAACTAACTGCGCTTCTTCTCCTGCCTCAGAGCGCGGCGCTCACGTGACATGTGACTTGCATCACTACGACGTTAGAGCTGTCTGTAAACTAACTGCGCTTCTTCTCCTGCCTCAGAGCGCGGCGCTCACATGACATGCGACTCGCGTCACTAGGACGTTAGAGCTGTCTGTAAACTAACTGCGCTTCTTCTCCTGCCTCAGAGCGCAGCACAGAGTTAGAATTCTGCTGGAAGGCCTCCGTGCCGCTGATAATCAGATCACAATCAGTGCCGCACTGTACCTGTATTAATCACGGCATCTGAGGGGTTAATGGCGGACATCAGTGGAATCTCTGCTCCGATACTCACGGTCATGTATAGGACACAAATGTACGTCCTGGTGCGCAAAGTCATGTGCATTTAAGTCATGTGTCATTAAAGGGTTAAAGTCCTTGTTTGCGCTGTTGTTTTTCTTGTCCCTGTTGTCTCCATCTTATATAGTCAGCAGGATTTCCATGTAGACGACTAGAGGAATAATTTGGGATAGAGCTGGCGCTGTGACCAAATATGTGGATCACCGTATTTTTATAACTTATGGCGGTTCCGCGGTATAAAACGGTATTTCTTTCACCCCCCCAAATCATGTGACCCGCCAGCGCTGTTCTGCTCCCCCCCAAGCCGGCTCCTTACATGACAGTGAGTTTAACCTATCACTGGCCGGGGCGGGACATCGCTGCGGTCGGTGATAGGCTGATGGCTCTCAGACGTTCCCGTCCCCAGCGTGAGGCGGACGTAGGTAAGTTAAAGTTTATTTTCTTTATCTTTTGCAGCCCGGGCATAGGGATACAGCGTACAGCAGTGGTCTCCAACCTGCGGACCTCCAACTGTTGCAAAACTACAACTCCCAGCATGCCCGGACAGCCGTTGGCTGTCCGGGCATGCTGGGAGTTGTAGTTTTGCAACATCTGGAGGTCCGCAGGTTGGAGACCACTGGCGTACAGTATAGAGTTCCAGCGCCGGCGGCCACAACAAAGTGGAGGAGGGCAGTGCTTGCGGGTGACATATGTGAGTAGTGCCCCGCTGGGGTGATCATTGGGGGGAGCAGAACAGTGCTGGCGGGTCACGTATGATTAGTTCCTCGATGTGCGGACAGCGCAGCTCTGGGCTGATAATTTATTCCCGAGGGGGAGGGGCCCGACCGGTATTGCGGTATGGGAAAAATTCATATAGTGGAGCCCCAAAATTTCGGTATTCGGTATGAACTGGTATATACCGCCCAGCCCTAATTTGGGATATTTCCCAGCACTTCTGTATTGCTGGGGGCTCTGAACCGCCTCGGCTGTCGTCTGATTTGTGCCCTATGGATTGTTCATTGCTGCTGGATGGGAGTGTGATGGGGTCCAGGAGTGGGGTGTATGTGACCTGAAGACCCTATATTATGTCTACATTAACTATTTATTATCCGGAGGACGGGGAGAAGGTTCCATGATGTCACATGCTGCACTTATAATGTTCTACTAAAAAGACTATAAATATGGGTGCAGTGTTTAACCCCTTAAGGACTCAGCGTTTTTCTGTTTTTGCATTTTCATTTTTTCCCTCATCATCTTCTAAAAATCATAACTCTTTCAATTTTGCACATAAAATTCCATATTATGGCTAATTTTTTGCGCCACCAATTCTACTTTGCAGTGACATTAGTCATTTTACCAAAAAATCCACGGCGAAACAGAAAAAAAAATTAATTGTGCGACAAAATTGAAGAAAATATTTCATTTTGTAACTTTTGGGGGCTTCCATTTCTACGCAGTGCACTTTTTGGTAAAAATGACACCTTATCATTATTCTGTAGGTTCATACGATTATAATGATCCCCTACTTATATAGGTGATTTTGTCGCACTTCTGGAAAAAATCATAACTACATGCAGGAAAATTTATACGTAAAAAATTGTCATCTTCTGACCCCTATAACTTTTTTTATTTTTCCGCGTACGGAGTGGTATGAGGGCTCATTTTTTGCACCGTCATCTAAAGTTTTTAGCGGTTCCATTTTTGCATTGATCTGACATTTTGATCGCTTTTTAAACATTTTTTTTATGATATAAAAAGTGACCAAAAATACGCTATTTTGGACTTTGGAATTTTTTTGCGCGCACACCATTGACCGTGCGGTTTAATTAAGGATGCATTTTTATAGTTCGGACATTTCTGCACGCGGCGATACCATATATGTTTATTTTTATTTACACTTTTTTTTTTTTAGATATTTTTTTTTTTTATGGAAAAGGGGGGTGATTCAAACTTTTATTGGGGAAGGGGTTAAATGACCTTTATTAACTTTTTTTCCCACTTTTTTTGCAGTGTTATAGCTCCCATAGGGGACTATAACACTGCACACACTGATCTCTTATACTGATCATTGTTATCCCATAGGAGACTATAACACTGCACACACTGATCTCTTATACTGATCATTGTTATCCCATAGGAGACTATAACACTGCACACACTGATCTCTTATACTGATCATTGTTATCCCATAGGAGACTATAACACTACACACACTGATCTCTTATACTGATCATTGTTATCCCATAGGAGACTATAACACTGCACACACTGATCTCTTATACTGATCATTATTATCCCATAGGAGACTATAACACTGCATACACTGATCTCTTATACTGATCATTGTTATCCCATAGGAGACTATAACACTGCACACACTGATCTCTTATACTGATCATTGTTATCCTATAGGGGACTATAACACTGCACACACTGATCTCTTACACTGATCATTATTATCCCATAGGGGGCTATAACACTGCACACACTGATCTTTCCCCCTGATCCCTGCAAAGCCATAACTTTGCATGGATCAGCATAATAGGGGGTTGCTTGCTCAAGCCTGTAGCTCAGGCTTGGAGCAATCAAACGCTGATCGAATGTGACGGAGCGAGGTAAGGGGGTCTCCGCTCGCATCCTAGCTGATCGGGACTATCGCGATAGTCGGGCGTACATGTACGCCCTGGGTCCTTAAGAGGTTAAAGTTTTTATTGTTGTTTTTTTTCTTTTTTACTTAAAAATAAAATCTGTGTTATTCTCTGCAGATTCTTGTAGCAGGAGATCAGAGGAGAATCTTATATCTTCAGATTATAAAGCAGATGATGATATCACACAAGATACATATGAAGAACATTCCATTATCCCAGATACACCCTCAGCCCTTCACAGCCAAGATCTGTCATCTCATCCTTATATACAGGTCCTGTCTTCTCAGTCATCACAGGATGTTCAGCAAAATAAAAGTCACAAAAGGGGTGCTGGACATCAAAGAGATTGTGCAGGGAAGAAGCAATATTCATGTTCAGTATGTGGAAAATGTTTTACTTCTAAATCAAGTCTTGTTGAACATCAGAGAACTCACACAGGGGATAAACCATTTTTATGTTCAGAATGTGGAAAATGTTTTACTTTTAAATCACGGCTTGTTAGACATCAGAGAATTCACACAGGAGAGAA